>NC_089502.1:80228919-80469855 GCF_036850765.1 Saccopteryx bilineata
ATTTGCAGTTGATGGGATTCTATGGCAATGTCATATATTTGGCTTTAGTCTTGCTGGAAGTAAAGGCTTGTTGGCGTTTGCAGGGTCCAACGATGAGAGAGTTTGCTTTCCTGGATTCCCTCTCCTAGTCCCCCCTTTCTGAATTAGCAGCCTGGTGATCCAGCTATAAGGCTGCAACTGCTTCTGCCTGGGGAGCAAGAGGCTCAAAGAGCTGGGAAATCCCCACTCTATCCCCACTCAGTGCAAGGCTTTGGGAAAGGCTCTGACAGTCAGGGCCTCCAGTGTAATCAGGCGGGGGTGGGAGTCAATTGTTGTCAAGGTGACTGTTCAGCGCCTATCATTTAGTTGGACCTCTCAACCCAGGCTTTCCACGCTTTGTAGCCTGTTTTTGCAGGGAAGAAGAGGCACTAGTCTCTGCTTACGACTAGTGTAGTATAGACCTTATTATCTGCCAAGTCCTTCTTGTTAGCATTTATCCCTGAATATGGAGGCTCTATCAATCAGAAGTTGCCCCTGCCCCTTTAGCGAGAGGCACTAAAAAATATCACGCCTCTTGTCTTGGATCGCTGAACTGAGAGAGATCTTATCAATTAGAACCGAGGGTGCGCAGATTTTATGGGTTAAGCTAATTTCAGTGATTGGGTCACAGCTGTGCTTCCGAAGGTATTTTAGGCTGCCTGCGCGCACCGCTCCCCCAATGCTTGATTGTTAGCTTGAATGGCTGGGTGAGGTGCCCCGCCCACGGAGAGAATCTCCCAAGCCTCTCCCGCTCGCCCCGCTGCTGGCGGCTGGACTGCACCAGGCACAGGATAATGGAGCCCCCTGGGTGTGCGGGCCAGCAGGGCGCCCTGGGCGTGTGGAATGCCCATGGCACGTGCGCGAATGGGGTGCTCTGGGCACCGGTGGCCAGCGACCCCCACTCGCAGTGTGCGGGCCGCTGGGAACGTCAGCGGTGCTCAACCGGACCGGGCGCGCGCGCGGCTGCTCGCGGTGGCTCGCGGTGGCGGCCGCTCGCGGTGGCGGTTTGCGGCGGCCGCTCGTGGCGGCGTCTCGCGGTGGCTCGCGGGGGCGGCTCGCGTCGGCCGCTCGCGGCGGCTCGCGGTTCCCAAGTATATGGGCTGACTCACCACAGGCGCACTTCCTTGCGGTTTGAAAGAAAGTCCCTGTGGTAGATTCCTCCACACCCTCGTCTCTCAGATTCAAGTGATAACAGTCCTTTCGCTATCAGTTTGTGTGGAACTCCAGAATGCTCTGAGGAATAATTTTTCTGTTTCTAGTTGACAAATTTGTTGTGATTTAGGGGAGAGCTGTCGGACGCGCTGCTCGTGGCGCCATTTCCGTGACGTCACTCTACTTTTTATTCTTTATTAAATCTCATTAATACTATCAACAAAAGCACCCTCAGATGCCATTATGGAAGAGAAAATCAAATATCATGGATACAAAAGAAAGAGCAGTAACAGATAGATGAGGAAAAATCTATGGAGAAAAAATTTAATATATTCGAAACCTTGGAGTTAAATGACAGAGAATTTAAAATAGAAATCCCAAAAATACTCAGAGATATACAAGAAAAACACAGAAAGGCAATTTAGGGAGTGCAGAAAACAATTCAATGAACACAAAGAATATATTTCCAAGGAAATTGAAACTATAAAAACAAATCAAACAGAGATGAAAACTCAATTCACGAGCTGAAAAACGAGGTAACAACTTTAGCTAATAGAACAGGCGATATAGAAGGTAGGCTTAGTGAAATAGAAGACATGCAACTTGAGGCACAACAGAAAGAACAAGAAAGAGACTCAAAAATAAAAAAAAAATGAGATAGCCCTACAGGAATTATCTGACTCCATCAAAAAGAATAACATAAGAATAATAGGTATATCAGAGGGAGAAGAGAGAGAAAATGGAATGGAGAACATACTCAAACAAATAATAGATGAAAACTTCCCAAGCTTGTGGAAAGAACTATAGCCTCAAATTCAAGAAGGAAACAGAACTCCGAGTTTTCTTAACCCTAACAAACCTACTGCAAGGCACATCATAATGAAATTGGCACAAACCAACGGCAAAGAAAAAATTCTCAAGGCAGCTAGAGAAAAGAATACAACATATAAAGGAAGGCCCATTAGATTATCATCCGATTTCTCAACAGAAACTCTACAAGCTAGAAGAGAGTGGACCCCAATATTTAAAGTCCTGAAAGAGAGAAACTTTCAGCCATGAATAGTATACCCATCAAAGCTATCCTTCAAATATGAAGGAGAAATAAAAACATTCACAGATACAGAAAAGATGAGGGAATTTATCATCAGAAATCCCCCACTCCAGGAATTACTAAAAGGGGTTCTCCAATGAGATACAAAGAGCAACAACAATAAAAAAACAAAGCCACAAGTAAAAGCTCCAAGAAGAACACAACAAAACCAAATTTAAACTGTGACAACAAGAAAAAAGGGGTGGAGAGGATGGAGATTAACAGTAGCAAAGGACAATAGAGTGCAAAAGTACTCATGAAATAGTGCACTACAATGAACAGGGTAGAAATCCTTTTCATTACTTAATGGTAACCACCATTGAAAAAACCACCACAAAAGCACATGATTTAAAAAAGATAGCAACAGAGGAAGATGTATGGAGTACAGCCAAGTAAAAACAAAAAATAGAAAAATGAAAGAGAAGGATCAAACAAGACACAAAACTAACAGAAAGCAATCTATAAAATGGTAATAGGGAACTCACAAGTGTCAATAATTACACTAAATGTAAACGGATTAAACTCACCAATAAAAAGGCCCAGAGTAGCAGAATGGATTAAAAAAGAAAATCCAACTGTATGCTGCCTACAAGAAACTCATCTAAGCAACAAGGAAAAAACAAATTCAAAGTGAAAGGCTGGAAAACAATACTCCAAGCAAATAACATCCAAAAAAAAGCAGGCGTAACAATACTCATATCAGATAATGCTGACTACAAGACAGCAAAAGTACTCAGAGACAAAAATGGCCATTTCATAATGGCTAAGGGGACACTGAATAAAGAAGACATAACAATTCTTAATATATATGCACCAAACCAAGGAGCATCAAAATATATGACAGCTACTTATTGACCTCAATAAACCACTGACGGGTCTAGATTGGCCATCCAAACAGAGAATCAACAAAGATATAGTGGCCTTAAACAAAACACTAGAGTACCTGGATATGATAGACATCTACAGGACACTTCATCCCAAAGTGACTGAGTATACATTTTTCTCCAGTGTACATGGATCATTCTCAAGAATTGACCATATGTTGGGCCAAGAAAACAACATATGCAAATTCAGAAAAATCAAAGTTGTATCAAGCATATTTTCTGATCATAAAGCCTTGAAACTAGAATACAACTGCAAAAAAAAGAGAAAAAATCCCACAAAAATGTGGAAACTAAACAACATACTTTTAAAAAATGAATGGGTCAAAGAAGAGATAAGTGCAGAAATCAAAAGATATATACAGACAAATGAAAATGACAGTACAACATATCAGAATCTATGGGATGCAGCAAAAGCAATGATAAGAGAAATGTTCATATCACTTCAGGCATATATGAACAAACAAGAGAGAGCCGAAGTAAACCACTTAACTTCACACCTTAAGGAACTAGAAAAAGAAGAACAAAGACAACCCAAAACCAGCCGAAGAAAGCAGATAATAAAAATCAGAGCAGAAATAAATGAAATAGAGAACAGAAAAACTATAGAAAATATTAATAGAACAAGGAGCTGGTTCTTTGAAAAGATCAACAAAATTGACAAACCCTTGGCAAGACTCACCAAAGAAAAAAGACACAGGACTCAAATAAATAAAATCCAAAATGAAAGAGGAGAGATCACCACAGACATCATAGAAATACAAAGAATTATTGTAGAATACTATGAAAAATTATATGCCACCAAATACAACAATCTAGAAGAAATGGATAAATTCCTAGAACAATACAACCTTCCTAGACTGAGTCATGAAGAAGCAGAAAGCCTAAACAGACCAATCAGCAGGGAGGAAATAGAAAAAACTATTAAAAATCTCCCCAAAAATAAAAGTCCAGGCCCAGACGGTTATACTAGTGAATTCTATCAAACATTCAAAGAAGACTTGGTTCCTATTCTACTCAAAGTCTTCCAAAAAATTGAAGAAGAAGCAATACTTCCAAACACATTTTATGAGGCCAACATAACCCTCATACCAAAACCTGGCAAGGATGGCACAAAGAAAGAAAACTACAGACCAATATCTCTAATGAATACAGATGCTAAAATACTAAACAAAATACTGGCAAACCGAATACAACAACATATTAAAAAAATAATACATCATGATCAAGTGGGATTCATCCCAGAATCTCAAGGATGGTTCAACATACGCAAAACGGTTAACGTAATACACCATATCAACAAAACAAAGAACAAAAACCACATGATCTTATCAATAGATGCAGAAAAGGCTTTCGATAAAATACAACACAATTTTATGTTTAAGACTCTCAACAAAATGGGTATAGAAGGAAAATATCTGAACATGATAAAGGCCATATGTGATAAACCATCAGCTAACATCATATTAAATGGCACAAAACTGAAGGCATTCTCCCTTAAATCAGGAGCAAGACAGGGTTGTCCACTCTCTACACTCTTATTTAATGTGGTAGTAGAGGTTCTAACCAGAGCAATCAGACAAGACAAAGAAATAAAATGCATCCATATTGGAAAAGAAGAAGTAAAGGTATCACTTTTTGCAGATGACATGATTCTATACATCAAAACCCCCAAACAATCCACAAAAAGACTACTAGAAACAATAAACCAATACAGTAAGGTCGCAGGATACAAAATTAACATACAGAAGTCCATAGCCTTTCTATATGCCAACAATGAAACATTTGAGAACAAACTAAAAAGAATAATCCCCTTCACGATTGCAACAACAACAACAAAAAATACCTAGGAATAAACATAACAAAGAATGTAAAGGACTTCTATAATGAAAACTATAAACCATTGTTAAGGGAAATCGAAAAAGGTATAATTAGATGGAAGAATATTCCTTCTTCTTGTTTAGGAAGAATATATATAATCAAGATGGACATATTCCCCAAAGCAATATACAAATTTAATGCAATTCCCATCAATATTACAATGACACTTTTTAAAGAAATGGAGCAAAAAATCATCAGATTTATATGGAACTATAAAAAATCCCGAGTAGCCAAAGCAATCCTAAAGAAAAAGAATGAAGCTGGGGGCATTACAACAACTGACTTCAAACTATATTATAGGGCCACGACAATCAAAACAGCATGCTATTAGCAGAAAAATAGACACTCAGACCAATGGAACAGAATAGAAAACCCAGAAATAAACCACATATATATATAGTCAAATAATTTTTGATAAAGGGGCCAACAACACACAATGGAGAAAAGAAAGCCTCTTCAACAAATGGTGCTGCGAAAACTGGAAAGCCACATGCAAAAGAATGAAACTGGACTACAGTTTGTCCCCTTGTACTAAAATTAACTCAAAATGGATCAAAGATCTAAACATAAGACCTGAAACCATTAAGTACATAGAAGAAGATATAGGTACTAAACTCATAGACCTGGTTTTAAAGAGCATTTTATGAATTTGACTCCAAAGGCAAGAGAAGTGAAGGCAAAAATTAATGAATGGGACTACATCAGACTAAGAATTTTTTTCTCAGCAAGAGAAACTGATAACAAAATAAACAGACAGCCAACTAAATGGGAAATGATATTTTCAAACAACTGCTCAGATAAGGGCCTAATATCCAAAATATACAAAAAACTCATAAAACTTAACAACAAACAATCAATCCAATAAAAAAATGGGAAGAGGACATGAACAGACACTTCTCCCAGGAAGAAATACAAATGGCCAACAGATATATGAAAAGATACTCATCTTCTTTAGTTATTAGAGAAATGCAAATCAAAACTGCAATGAGATACCACCTCATACCTGTTCGATTAGCTATTATTAACAAGACAGGTCATAGCAAATGTTGGAGAGGCTGTGGAGAAAATGGAACCCTCATTCACTGTTGGTGGGAATGTAATGTAGTACAACCATTATGGAAGAAAGAATGGTGGTTCCTAAAAAAACTGAAAATAGAACTACCTTATGATCCACCAATCCCTCTACTGGATATATACCCCCAAAACTCAGAAACATTGATATGTCAAGACACATGCAGCCCCATGTTCATTGCAGCATTGTTCACAGTGGCCAGGACATGGAAACAACCAAAAAACCTGTCAATAAATGACTGGATAAAGAAGATGTGGCACTAATACACTATGGAATACTACTCAGCCATAAGAAATGATGACATTGGATCATTTACAGCAAAATGGTGGGATCTTGATAACATTATACAAAGTGAAATAAGTAAATCAGAAAAAAACAAGAACTGCATTATTCCATATGTAGGTGGGACATAAAAGTGAGACTAAGAGATATTGATTAAGAGTGTGGTGGTTATGGGGGGGGGAGGGAGGAGAGGGAGAGGGAAAGGGGGAGGGGGAGGGGCACAAAGAAAACTAGATAGAAGGTGACGGAGGACAATCTGACTTTGGGTGATGGGTATGCAACATAATTAAATGACAAGATAATCTGGACATGTTTTCTTTGAATATATGTATCCTGATTTATTGATGTCACCGCATTAAAAAATAAAATTATATATTAAAAAAAATAAAGAAATGACAGAACTTACCTAACCCAGAGAAAGAAATAGACACACAAATCCAGTAAGTGCAGATACTGCCAAACAAAATGAACTCAAATAGGCTCACACCAGGACACAGCATAATTAAAATGCCAAAGTTTAAAGACAAATACAATCTGAAAAGCAGCAAAAGAAAAGCAGTTAGTTCCCTACAAAGGAGCTCCTATAAGACTGTCAGCTGATTTCTTAACAGAAACTATACAGGCCAGAAGTGATTAGTAAGAAATATTTGAAATAATGAAAAGGACCAACAACCAAGATTACTCTATGTAGAAAGGTTATCATTTAGAATTGAGGGAGAAATAAAGAACTTTCTAGATAATAAAAACCTGAAGGAATTCATCATTCCAAACTAGTATTTAAAAAAATGTTAAAGGGACTTTTTAAGAAGAAAAAGAAAATATGAGATAAAAATGTGAATAATAAAATGGCAATAATGGAGAGTGATGTCAGAGAAATGGCACTGTGAGGGGTGTTCTTGATACCTCTCCCTGAAGTTTCAACAAATTTAACAACTAGAGACAGAAAAACAATCACAGGAGCATCTGCAGTACACATACATCAAACAGAGTTACAATTGGGTGAAAAGGTGGCTGAATATATAATCCACTCTGAAGGAAATAAAATGGAGAATGGAGTATTCTACTTTCCTCACTGACCTGAGGAAGGGCTGCTTTCACTTGGAACTGAGAAGAAGGGAGGGCTAGGGGAGAGGGAATAAACTGGCTAGGGCAGAGACATTCAAGCCAAGGAGAGAGTGTGCCCACAGTTCAACACACGCAAAGATAACACCAACAGCAAACCGCAGCAGAGGTGGGCCAGCAGTTGCCTGCAGAGACTGATACCAGAGTGGCTTTGGGGTTTGTTTACTTTCAGTCTGTGATCATGGGTGGTGTGTGAGTGGTTCCACCTGGCACTTCGTGCATGGGTGCCCACATTCCCGGATGGAGAGGCTGGATCGGAGACTGTCAGCAGTGGTCTGCGTGGGCTGTAGCAAGTTTCTGTGTAATCCCAGCTTCCCAAACAACAATGCATGGGATACGAACGAAAGCCGGCTTCCCTACGCCTGGATCTTTCTTGTATTATCTTTTTTTTTTTCTTCCACCTCGGTCATTTTATCCTCTTTCTGTTTTATTCTTTTCTTTTTATTTTGAACTTCATTACTCATAGGTGTTATATTTTCCATTCTTTTTCTTTTTATGAGGGTTATATTCCAAAAACCTTAATTCTCTCCTTTTTTTCTCTCTCTTTTTTTGTTTTTCTTTTCTCTTTCACTTTTTCTCTCATTTGATCCCCACTCACAAACAAATTATTTTATTCTGGATTTAAATTTTTTCTTTGTGGCATTTTTATCTTTTTAGCATTTCCCCCAACTCCAGCTCTCCATTCTATGTAGTTTTTGTTCCACTTAATACAATAGAATCTTCATTTTTTATTGTATTTTTTTCTTTTTTCCTTTTTTCTTCTTTTCTCTTTCACTATTTCTCTCATTTGACTGTCATTTACAACCAAGTTATTTTATTCTTTATCCAAATTTAATCCTTGTGGCATTCTGTGGGTTCTTTCTTTGTTTTTTGCCTCTTTGTCACATCCCCCCAAGTCAGACCTTTTGTTCTATGTAGTTTTTGTTCCACTTAGTACAATACAATTTTCAGTTTTTCACTGTATTTTCTCAAAAATTTTTATTTATTTATTTTTTATCAACTCTTATTAATGTTATTAACAATACCACTCTCAAATGCTATTAAGGAAAAAGAAATCAAATATCATTAATACAAAGGCCAGATATGTAGCTCTGATAGATGAGAAAAAATCTATAGAAAATATTTCAATAGATTGAAAATCTTGGAGTTAAATAACAGAGTATTTAAAATTGAAGTCCTAAAAATACTCAGGGTTATACAAGAAAGCACGGAATGGCAATATAAAGAGCTCAAAAAACAATTCAATGAACAGAAAGAATACATCACCAAGGAAATTGAAACTATGAAAACGAATCAAACAGAGATGAAAAACTCAATTCATGAACTGAAAAATGAGGTAACAGATAATAGAACAGGACAGATAGAATAGAGAATTAGTGACATAGAATACAGGCAACTAGAGGCACTACAGAAAGAAGAGGAGAAAGACTCATGAATTTAAAAAAAATGAGAAAGCCCTACAGGAATTGTCTGACTCCATCAGAAAGAGCAATGTAAGAATAATGGGTATATCAGAAGTAGAAGAGAGAGAAAATGGAACGCAGAACATATTCAAACAAATAACAAAAGAGAGCTTCACAAGCCTGTGGAAAGAACTAAAGCTCCAAATTCAAGAAGTAAACATAACACCAAGTTATTTTAACCCTACCAAACCTACTGCAAGGCACATCATAATGAAATTGGCACAAACCAATGACAAAGAAAAAATTCTCAAGGCAGCCAGGGAAAAGAAGAATACAACATATAAAGGAAGGCCCATTAGATTATCATCAGATTTCTCAGCAGAATCTCTACAAGCTAGAAGAGAATAGAATACAGGCAACTAGATATTTAAAGTTCTGAAAGAGAGAAATTTCCAGCCAAGAATATCAAAGCTATCCTTTAAATATGAAGGAGGAATAAAAACACTCACAGATACAGAAAAGATGAGAGAATTTATCACCAGAAAACCCCCACTTCAGGAAATACTAAAGGGGGTTTTCTGAGCAGATACAAAGAACAAAACAAATCAAAACTACAAGTAAAAGCTCCATGAAGATCACAATAAATCTTGTCCATAAAGAGCTCTTTATAAATTTGATTCCAAAGGCAACGGAAGTGAAAACAAAAATAAATGAATGTGACTACATCAGACTAAGGATCTTTTGCTCAGCAAGAGAAAGTGACAACAAAACAGACAGTCTACAAAATTGGAGATGATATTTTCAAACAACAGCACAGATAAGGGCCTAATATCCAAAATATACAAAGAACTCACAAAACTCAACAACAAACAAGCAAACAACTCAATAAAAAATAGGAAGAGGATATGAACAGACACTTCTCTCAGGAAGAAATACAAATTTCCAACAGATATATAAAAAGATGCTCATCTTCATTAGCTATTAGAGAAATGCAAATCAAAACTACAATGAGATACCACCTCATACCTGTTAGATGAACTATTATCAACAAAACAGGTAATAACAAGTGTTGGAAAGGCTGTGGAGAAAAAGGAACCCTCATTCACTGTTTGTGGGAATTTAAAGTAGTACAACAATTATGGAAAAAATTATGGTGGTTCATCAAAAAATTAGGACTAGAACTACTATATGGCCCAGCAATTTCTCTTCTGGGTATGTACCCCCCAAACTCGAAAAAAAATGGTACATAAAGACACATTCAGTCCTATGTTTATTGCAGCCTTGTTTGCAGTGGCCAAGACATGGAAACAACCAGAAAACCCTTCAATAGATGATTGGATAAAGAAGATGTGGTACATATATACTATGGAATACTACTCAGCTATAAAAAATGATGACATAGGATTATTTACAACAATACAGATGGACCTGGATAACATTATACTGAGTGAAATAAGTAAATCAGAAAAAAACTAAGAACTGTATAATTTCATACATTGGTGGGACACAAAAATGAGACTCATGGACATGGACAAAAGTGTGGTGGTTACCAGGTGGAGGGTAAGAGAGGAGAGGGGATGGTGTGGGGAGGAGAGGGTCACAAAGGAAACTAAATAGGTGACAGAAGACAATATGACTTTGGGTGATGGGTATACAACATAATCAAATGTCAAAATGACCTGGAGATGTTTTCTCTGTATCTATGTACCCTAATTAATCAATGTCACCCTGTTAAAATTAATTGTATAAATAAAAAATAAATAAAAAAGGAAGTAAAGTAACCTACAATAATGTTGAAATTAAAAAACATACTTCCAAAAATATCTGTGTCTCAGAGGAAATAATGACAGAGATTAAATGATATATACAGAGAATTAAAAAAAATAACCACAACATATTAAATTTCTGGAATGCAACAAAATCAGTCATAAAAGGAAAGTTTATATAATTTCTGGCTTATATGAAGAAACAAGAGAGATCCCAAATAAACAACCTAGCATCACATCTTAAGGAATGAGAAAAAGAAGAACACAGACAACTCAAAGTCAGCAAAAGAAAGGAAATAATAAAAATTAGAGCAGAACTAAATGAAATAAAAAATAGAAAAATATTGAAAAAGTTAATACAAAAAAAAGCTGGTTTTTTGAAAAGATCAATAAAATTGGCAAACCCCTGGCTAAATTCAATAAGAAAAAAAGAAAGGAAAACTCATATAAACAAAATCTAAAATTTAGAAAGAGTAATTACCAGGGATATCATAAATATACAAAGGATCATATTAGAATATTATGAAAGATTATGTATCACAAAATTTATCAAACTAGAAGAAATGGACAAGTTCCTAGAAGTACACAGTTTTCCTAGACTGAGCCACAAAGAAGTGGAAAACCTAAATAGACTCATAAGCAGGAAGGAAATAGAAACAACTATCAAAAACCTCCCCAAAAGTAAAACCTCCAGGATCAGATGACTACACTAGTGAATTTTACAAAACACTCATAGAAGATTTGGTTCCTATTCTTTTCATAGTTATTCAAAAACTAGGAGGAAAAGGAATATTTTCTAACATATAAAAGGCCAACATGATTCTCATACCAAAACCAGGTAAAGACAGTACAAAAAAAAAAAAAAAAGAAAGAAAGAAAAAGAAAGAAAACTACAGACCAACATCTCTAATTAATGCGGATGCAAAAGTCTTAAACAAAAGAGTAGCATATCAAATACAACAACCCATTAAAAAATAATACATCATGATCATGTGGGATTCAATCCAGAAGCACAAGGGTAGTTCAACATACATTATTCGATTAACCTAATACACAACAACATAATAGACAGCAAAACACAGAACAAAAAGCCTATAGTTCTATTAATAGATGCAAAAAAGGCATTCAATAAGATATAAAATCCATTTATGTTTAAAACATTCAATAAAATGAGTATAGAAGGAAAGTAACTCAACATAATGAAGGACATATGACAAGCCATCAGCTAATATGATACTAAATGGTGAAAAGCAGAGGCTGTTTCTCTCAAATCAGGAACCCAGTCTCTCCACTCCCATTCAACATAGTTCTGGCAGTTTTAGCCAGAACAATACGGCAATAATAATAATAATAACAACAACAACAAGCACTCATACTGTGAAAGTTATTAATGGTATCAATTATTATTATTTTTTTTTGTAATATTTTTTTTTAAATTTTTAAAATTTTTTTTATTTATTCATTTTAGAGAAGAGAGGGAGAGACAGAGAGAGAGAGAGGAGAGACAGAGAGAGAGAAGGGGGAGGAGCTGGAAGCATCAACTCCCATATGTGCCTTGACCAGGCAAGCCCAGGGTTTCGAACCGGCGACCTCAGCATTTCCAGGTCGACGCTTTATCCACTGCGCCACCACAGGTCAGGCCGGTATCAATTATTTCAGATAATATTTTCCTATATAGAGAAACCCCAAAGATCCATCAAATAGTATTAGAAACAATAAACCAATACTGTGAAGTATCAGGAAAAAAATCAATGTGTAAAAGCACTTAATAAGCCAATGATGAAATTTCAAAAAATGAACTCAAAAGAGATATCTTTTACAATTTCAAAAAAGAAATAAAATACCTAGGAATAAACTTAGCTAAAGTTATGAAGAACTTATACTGCTCTCAAAAATTAGGGGATATTTCAAAATGAATATGAAGTGATAAAATATCCCTTGATTTTTGCAAGCAGTATGTATACTGAAAACAATAACATGTTATTCAAAGAATTGAAAAAAAACACAACAAAATAGAAAAACATTCCATGTTCATGGATTGGAAGTATCAACATAGTTAAAAATGAGTATCAACATAGTTAAAAATGACTAAATTACCTGTAACAATATAAAAATCTAATTTAATCCCATTCTTATTTTTTAAAGAAATAGAACATAAGGTCACTAAGGTTGTATGAAACATAAAAAATCCCGAATAGCCTAAATAATCCTGAGGAAAAAGAATAAAGCCAGATGTATCATGCTACCTATCTTCAAATTATACTTCAGATTCACAATAATCAAAATACCATGGTATTGGCAGAAAAACAGACATACACACCAATGAAAGAGAATCCAGAGTCCAAAAATAAAACCACATATTTATGGACAAATAATCTTTGACAAAAGAGGCAAAAACACACAATGGAGAAAAGAAAGCCTTTTCAATATATGATACTGAGAAAATTAAAAAAAAACATGTGCAAAAGAATAAAATTTGACTACAGTTTGTTCCCCTGCACAAAAATTAATTCAAAATGGATCTAAGAACCAAATATATAATCTGAAACAATAAATTACATAGAATAAAACATAATTACTAGACTTATGGACCTTAGTCATAAAGAACAATTTATGAATTTTATCACCAAGGAAAGGCAAGGCAAAAAATTGATGAATGGGACTATATCAAACTTAAAAGCTTCTGCACAGCAAAAGAAATCCACAACAAAATGAAAAAACAGCCAACAAAATTGAAATCATATTTACAAACAACAGCACTGATATAGGGTAATAATATCCAAATATAGCCTGACCAGGCGGTGGCGCAGTGGATAGAGCGTCAGACTGGGATGTGGAAGATCCAGGTTCGAGACCCCGAGGTCGCCAGCTTGAGTGTGGGCTCATCTGGTTTGAGCAAAAATTCGCCAGCTTGGACCCAAGGTCGCTGGCTCAAGCAAGGGATTACTTGTTCTGCTGAAGGCCCGCGGTCAAGGCACATATGAGAAAGCAATCAATGAACAACTAAGGTGTCGCAATGAGCAACGAAAATCTAATGATTGATGCTTCTCTTCTCTCCATTCCTGTCTGTCTGTCCCTGTCTATCCCTCACTCTGACTCTCTATCTCTGTAAAAAAAAAAAAATCCAAAATATATAAAGAACTCACAAATCTCTGCAATAAAAAGCAAAAATTCCAATTAAAAAATGGAGAGAGGACCTCAACAGACACTTTTCATTGACCAAAAGAAATATGAAAAGATGTTCACCTTTACTAGCTGTTGGAGAAATACAACTCAAAACTACAATGAGATACCACCTCACACCTCTTAGATTGGCTATTTTTAATAAGACAGCTAAAAACAAATGTGTGTGAGGCTGTGGAGAAAGGGGAAACCTCATTCAATGTTTGTAGGATGTAAACTGGTACAGCTATTATGAAAGAAAATATGATAGATCTTCAAATAATTAAGAATTGAACTATCTTATTACCTAATACACAATATCTTTATTAGGTATCTACCAAAAAACTTGAAAACATTGATACCTAAAGACACAAGCACCCCCATATTCATTCCAACATTATTCACAGTTGCCAAGACATGGAAACAATCAAAGCATCTTTCTACAGAGGATTGAATTAAAGAAGATGTTTACATGTATACAATGAACTACTCAATCATAAAAAATGATGACATATTGACATTTATGACAACATGGATGGAACTTGAGAACATTATACTGAATAAAACTTTTAAGCCTAATCCGGAGGGACCCGAAACATTGAAGACACGAACAAAGTCCATCGATTACACACCAAAGCTTTATTGTCTAGCTTGGCCAAGTGGCGACAACTCCGACAGAAATCTGAGGAAGAGCATGCCGGCCCTTTGTTCTACTTAGTTTTTATAGTTTTGTAAGTGGGAAGTACAGATGCAAAAATTGTAATTAGGAGCCCTTTACCACTATTGGTTATAGTCATATGTCCTTTAACATGATAGGACCATGTTCAATTTGCAAGCCATACATCATTTTGGAGAAAACAAAATTGACAAGTCAACACAATGGTAGAGAGATGTCTCTTTACATATTAAAAGGCATTCCTATATTTTCTAGTGTTTATCTGCCATCTCTCTGTCCAGAGTCACACGTGTTAACCACATGCATTTACATAGAAGAGGTAGTTTCTGTGGGGACAAATGCCCACAAATGGCTCATTGCTATAAGAAAAGGTTTATTTTGGCTTTTCTCTTCCTGCACCTGGCTAGCCATTCACCCCTTCCCCCACAGGTGTGGTGGAATGTCAGGGAATCCATGTTTTCCTTCCCTTTGCATTTACAATACAATGCCAAGGGCCATCCTGGTTATGCCAATCACACAGTACAGAGACTATTCTCACAATTTCTCTGCACTCCTTAACCCAAATTAATAAAATGTTCTTCAAGCCTCTTAAAATATTAATATTAATTCTGTAGTTTTTGGTACTTTACAACACCTGTGGCTGAAGTGGCACAGTGGCTCCTCAAAACAACTTTTTTTAGAAAAGCTAAGAACTATATGATTTCACACATAGGTTGTATATAAAACTGAATCTCATGGACATAAACAAAAGTAAAATGTTTTTCAAGGGGAAGGGTTGTCACAGTTTGGGGTAGGGAGATGAGAGTAACACAAGACAAGTATGCTGTGACAGTTATTTGCCTTTAGTGATGGGTACACAACATAATCAAGAACTGAAATGCTATAGAGATGTCTATCTAAAATCTATGTACTTTTTTTGATATATGTCACCCAGTTAAATTTAATTTTCTAAATAAAAAACAATAGCACAATAAGATATTACCCCACACTTGTCAGAATGGCTATCATGTATAAATCAGCAAACAAGTATTGGTGAGATGTAGGAGAAAAGGCAAACCTTATTCACTGCAGTGGAAATGCAGATTGGTAGTCACTGTGGAAAGCAGTTTGGAGTTACCTCGAAGATTTCAAAATCAAACTGCCTTTTACCCAGCAATCACTCTTCTGGGAATATATCCTAAGAATACTGAAACACTAATTCAAAAAATATATGCACTCTTATATTCATAAAAACATTTTTTACAATAGCCAAGATCTGGAAACAGCCCCAGTGCTCATCAGTAGATGAGTGGATAAAAAAGCTGTAATACATTTACTATGTCATTATATTAAAAATGCAATCTTACCTTTGCTACAGCATGACTAGACCTGGAAAACATTTTTCTAAGTGAAATAAGCCAGGCAGTGAAAGACAAGTACCATATAATTGCACTCTTATTTGGAATCTAATGAACAAGATGAACTAACAAAGAAAATAGAGACAGACTCATAGATAAAGAACAGACTGACAACTTTCTAGAGGAGTTGGGAAAAGTGATGGAGGGGTTGAACTAATAAGAACAAAATAATTTTATGGACACAGACAATAGTATGCTGATTGCAGAAGGAGAGAAGGTATAAGAGAGTACATAGTGGATAAATAGTGATGAACAAATACTTGACTGGTTGAGGGGATAGTAAACATACAATATGATGTACAGAGATGTGTTGTAGAATTGTGCCCTGGAAACCTATATAATTGTTTTAACCAGTGTCCCCCCAATAAATTCAATTAAAAAATAAAATCAGAAAAAAATTAACCTTTGGTGGCACAGTGGAGGTAAACGTTGACCTGGAATGCTGAGATCGCTGGTTCTAAACCCCAGGTTTGCCTGGTCAAGGTATATATAGCTATTGATGTGTCATGCTCCTCCTCCCTTCTTTTTCTCTCTCCTCCCTCTCTAAAATGAATAAATAAAATATTTAAAAAACAGAAAAAGATAAAATGATACCTCAAGTTCACATTGTTGTTTTTAATAACTAGTGTCATATTAATATCTTTAAAATGTTGTTTAAATATTACACTAAAAAAGATGTGTTCTTGAAAATTCAAATCAGTCTCAATTTACTAAAAAGAAGTTCTCATTTCTGTGATCTTTCAGAGCATTTGCATGTTTCTATATTATGAAATATATTTATTTATTCATCCAGGAAATATTTACTTTGTGTTAATTAAGTAGACTCAATCTGTCTACCATGTTCAAGTCTACCTGGCTAGGTTCAGTGCTGAACATACTTTAGAATTTATCTAGACAGCCTTTCTCCACAACTCCTCTTTTTAAGAGCAGAGCATATAACTAATCCTTTTCTGCATCTCTGACATAACTCCTGATCCAATGCTTGACACATATAAAGTGACTGATATAGGAGAACTGATTGAATCATTATCCCTTTAAGAAACCTTCCATGGGTTTTGATTTCTGCAGCATTGGCTCTACATATAAACTCTAAAAATAATCTGAAAAGCATGTAAATCTTCCAGCAAGCTTCAAGCCTCATATGTATCTCTCAGTACAACAAACAAATCTAAAAGCAGATTTCATTCATATGAAATCCACACACTGATGTTGCAAATTGAAAATTCCATCAAGAAAACCATTATGAAGCATTATAAAACTCTTATTTTATGCATGACCTGTGGTATCACAGTGGTAAAGTGTCAACCTGGAATGCTGAAATCACTGGTTTGAATCCCCAGGCTTGTCCAATCAAGGCACATACAAGAAGTAGCCACTATGAGTTGATGCTTCTCTTTCTTGCTTCTCTTTCTTTCTTCTCTTTCTAAATTCATTAAATAAAATCTTTTTTTAAAAAAACCCTGTTATTTTAGGACAACAAAATTGTTATTCTGAATAGTTCTTCTCTCTTAACCAAGAAAACATGTTGGACTAAATCATAGCAAGTTGTAAGAGTAGGAAGAAACACTCTAAAAGTTCCTAAAACATATTTGTGTGATATTGGTTAATGACTTCTAAGATACTGCTAGAAAATTTCAAGCACATATTTAATACTTAAAAGGACCTAACTTTGGATTCACAAGATAAACTTTAAACAAAAATGTGGTTAAATTAAAATCTTGTACTTAAACTATAAGCATTCTTAAAGTTTCTCATTACACATTCATTAGAAGGCCAGACAGATACCTTTGCTACTGACATGGTGGTTTGGACAACCATGTACTTTTTAAAAATTTATTTATTTATTTATTTATTTTTATTTTTAAATAATTTTATTTTTTTAATGGGGCGACATCAATAAATCCGGATACATATATTCAAAGATAACAAGTCCAGGTTATCTTGTCATTCAATTATGTTGCATACCCATCACCCAAAGTCAGATTGTTCTCTGTCACCTTCTATCTAGTTTTCTTTGTGCCCCTCCCCCTCCCCCTTTCCCTCTCCTTTTCCCCCCTCCCCCCATAACCACCACACTCTTATCAATTTCTCTTAGTTCTACTTTTTTTTAAATTTTTTATTTATTTATTCATTTTAGAGAGGAGAAGGAGAAACAGAGAGAGAAGGGGGGAGGAGCTGGAAGCATCAACTTTCATATGTGCCTTGACCAGGCAAGCCCAAGGTTTCGAACCGGCGACCTCAGCATTTCCAGGTCGACGCTTTATCCACTGCGCCACCACAGGTCAGGCTCTTAGTTCCACTTTTATGTCCCACCTACGTATGGAATAATGCAGTTCCTGGTTATTTCTGATTTACTTATTTCACTCCGGATAATGTTATCAGGATCCCACCATTTTTCTGTAAATGATCCGATGTCATCATTTCTTATGGCTGAGTAGTATTCCATAGTGTATATGTGCCACATCTTCTTTATCCAGTCATCTATTGATGGGCTTTTTGGTTGTTTCCATGTCCTGGCCACTGTGAACAATGGTGCAATGAACATGGGGCTGCATGTGTCTTTACATAGCAATGTTTCTGAGTTTTGGAGGTATATACCCAGTAGAGGGATTGCTGGGTCATAAGGTAGTTCTATTTTCAGTTTTTTGAGGAACCACCATACTTTCTTCCATAATGGTTGTACTACTTTACATTCCCACCAACAGTGTATGAGGGCTCCTTTTTCTCCACAGCCTCTCAAGCATTTGCTATTACCTGTCTTGTTAATAATAGCTAATCTAACAAAACCATGTACTTTTTAACAGGTACAACTTAATTGTTCAATTACCACTATTATTTTTTTTAATATTTTATTTATGATTTTAATTTATTGTGTTTATAGAGATTCAAGTGTCCGACCAAATATAACTCCCCCCACTCCTGTGTTTCCCTTGGCCCCCCTTTGCCCCCCTACCCCCAATGCCTTCCCTCTTTTTTTCTAGGATTTGCTGTCCTGTTCTCTATAATGCTGTTACGTATATATAATTTCTCTAATCTCTTTCCCTTCTCTGATCCCATCTTCTTTTCCACTTTCCATTTGACTGCTTTCTCTCTGGTTCCTCTGCCTCTGTTCCATTCCTCAGTTATCATTGTTCATTAGATTCATCAAATGAGTAAGATCATATGATATTTTTCTTTGCCTGGCTTATTTCACTTAGCATGATAGTTTTCAGGTTCATCCATATTATCGCAAAAGGTAAGATTTTCTTCTTCCTCACGGCTAAGTAGTATTCCATTGTGTATATGTACCACAGATTTTTAATCCACTCATCCACTGAAGAACAGATGGGGTGTTCCTAGATCTTGGCTATAGTAAACAATGCAGAAATAAACATGAATCAGTGTTTGGTATTCATAGAAAATATTCCTAAAAGTGGGATTACTGGGTCAAAGGGCAGTTTCATTTTTAAATTTTTGAGGAACCTCCATACTGTTTTCCACAGTGGATGCACCAATCTGCACTCCCACCAGCAGTACAGTAGGGTTCCCTTTTCTCTACACCTTTCCAGCATGTATTATGTGTTGTTTTGTTAATAAGCACCATTCTGATTGGTGTGAGGTGATATCTCATTGTGGTTTTAATTTGCATTTCTCTAATGATTAGTGATGTTGAACATTTTTTCATATGCCTATTGGCCATCTGTATGTCCTCTATGGATAACTGTTTATTC
The DNA here is from genome assembly GCF_036850765.1 of Saccopteryx bilineata. Lineage (NCBI taxonomy): Eukaryota > Metazoa > Chordata > Mammalia > Chiroptera > Emballonuridae > Saccopteryx > Saccopteryx bilineata. Next base: position 80,248,532 of record NC_089502.1, read on the forward strand.
ATTATTTTGCCCACTTTTTGATTGGATTGTTTATCATTCTGATGTTGAGTTTTACAAGTTCTTTATAAATTTTGGTTATTAACCCCTTATCAGATGTATTGGCAAATATATTCTCCCATTGTGTGGGTTGTCTTTTTATTTTGTTCATGGTGTTTTTTGCTATGCAAAAGCTTTTCAGTTTCATATAGTCCCATTTGTTCATTCTGTCTTTTATTTCACTTTCCTATGGAGATATATCAGCAAAAATATTGCTACGAGAGATATCGGAGAGTTTACTGCCTATGTTTTCTTTCAAGATGTTTATGGTTTCATGACTTACTTTTAAGTATTTTATCCATTTTGAGTTAATTTTTATGAATGGTGTAAGTTGGTAATCCAGTTTTATTTTTTTGCAAGTACCTGTCCAATTTTCCCAACACCATTTGTTAAAGAGACTGTCTTTATTCCATTGTATGCTCTTACCTCCTTTGTCAAATATTAATGGTCTGTATAGGTGTGGGTTTATTTCTGGGTTCTCTGTTCTGTTCCATTGATCTGTATGCTTGTTCTTATGCCAGTACCAACCTATTTTGAGTATGATGGCCTTGTAGTATAACTTGATATCAAGAAGTGTAATACCTCCTACTTTATTCTTCATTTTCAGGATTGCTGAGGCTATTCTTGTTCTTTTTTGGTTCCATATAAATTTTTGGAATATGTGTTCTATATCTTTGCAGTATGTCATTGGTATTTTAATAAAAATTGCATTGAATTTATATATTGCTTTGGGTAATATAGGCATTTTAATGATGCTTATTCTTTCTATCCATGAAAATGGTATATACTTCCCCTTATTTGTATCTTCTTTTAAATTTTATAAAAATATAGAAGACACACAAAGTATTCTAAAATACTGAATGCCCTAGTTTTAGTAAATCAGATAAACATATTTCTTGCAGTCACTGAGACAGTGTATTATGAAAAGAAACATATACATGAATTGATCAGTTGATTAGTTATCCAGAAATTCAATGAATTGATATTAAATAGAGAGCCAGTTTTTGTTTGTTATATATTTTTCTCTCAATACTTTTGCTTGACTTTTCTGTCTCTTGAATGCATCATCACAGCTGTAGAGTTTTCATACTGCTTTTCTCAAGAGCTATTAGGTTTTTAAAAAAAAATACAACCATAAAAATCTGTATAAAGAGATACATTTCATCTTATATTTTTTGTTTTAAGAATTGTGATTTGAAATCCATTTACCTACTTTGAATAAAATTTACCATCAGTTAACCAGGATGATTAGGTGAAGTATACACGTGCTATACATTTTAAGATATTCTTCTAGATCAATTCAGAGAAGGTTGCATATTTTAATAAAAAGAAGAATTTTTTGCCTGACTAGGTAGTGGCTCAGCGGGTAGAGCATTGGACTGGGATGTAGAGGACCCAAGTTTGAGACCCTGAGGTTGCCAACTTGAGTGCAGGCTTATCTGCTTTGAGCAAGGATCACCAGCTTGAGCCCAAGGTTGCTGGCTCGAGCAAGGGATCACTCAGTCTGCTGTAGCCCTCTAGTCAGGGCACATATGAGAAAGCAATCAATGAACAGTTAAGGAACCAAAAGAAAGAAATGATGTTTCTCATCTCTTTCTCTTTCTGTCTATCTGTCCCTATCTATCCCTCTCAGTCTGTCACAAAAAAAAAGAATTTTTTTTATTATGGTGAGAACATTTAACATGGCCATTGAGAACCATTGTCTAGTTTATATTGGGGCATGGTAGTTTGGATTGGGAGGTCCCCATGGTGGGTAAAAGAGGTAGATGGGACCTCTTCCAACTGTAGAGAAAGGAAGAGGAAGAATTGTTGGGGTCATCACCCAGGAGAATTCAATCCCAGTGAGTAGGAGGTTTTTTGGCCAGGCACCTGGGCTTCCTAAAACATAAGTTGGAGTAGACAAGAAACCCCGAGGTCTGTCTCTCCAGATTTTTAGGGTAAAAATTTGGAAGAGTGCCTACTGGAAGAAGGAAAGGTGAAGAAGGATCCCTAATCCTGGTCTGGCAGGGGTTCAGAACAAGGTCACAGAGCTGACCAATCTACTCCCACTTACAGGACCAAGCAGAATCAGGAGTAAGCCCAGAATGAGCTGCCGCTGTCCACTGCTTCCCTGGTAGTAAGCTTGGGTGAGAACTGGGGGATTGTCCAGGCAATCACAGCCCGGTCCCGGGTTTTGGCACCAAATGACAGAATCAATTGGAGTCCAAAAGACCAGTGTAACAGGCTTTATTAAGAGAAAACTTGCCGGGCTGTCTTGTAAGGGAGAGCAGCCCCTGGTTCTCTAATAGGTAGGGTTAAGTAGGAGATTTGAGAGTGGGGGCTGGTAGTCATTAAGGAAAAATGTAGCTTTCAGTGATCTATGTAAGATTAACTTAAATAAGCTAGGGAACCTTCCACACCCGTGTTAGTCACCGGGATGCCCAGGGGATAGTGACCTGGAACATCCAGTTTGTCAGTGTTCCTTTGTCCACTTAAGGGAGGAAGGGGTCATGGCCCCCACCTGCAACCCTATCATTAGCAACCACCATTCTACTTGGTTTCTATGAGTTTGATTATTTTAGGTACCTCATATAAGTTTAATCATGCAAAACTAGTCCTCTGTGACTAATTACACCAAGCAAAATTATGTTATTATCTATTTTTTTAAATAAATTTTTATTAATGGTAATGGGATGACATTAATAAATCAGGGTACATATATTCAAAGAAAACATGTCTAGGTTATTTTGTCATCAAATTATGCTGCAAACCCCTCGCCCAAAGTCAGATTGTCCTCCGTCACCCTCTATCTAGTTCTCTGTGCCCCTCCCCCTCCCCCTAACTCTCTCCCTCCCTCCCTCCCATGTCCTCCCTCCCCCCCCACCCTTGGTAACCACCACACTCTTGTCCATGACTCTTAGTCTCATTTTTATGTTCCACCAATGTATGGAATCATGTAGTTCTTGTTTTTTTCTGATTTGCTTATTTCACTCCTTATAATGTTATCAAGATCCCACCATTTTGCTGTAAATGATCTGATGTCATCATTTCTTATGGCTGAGTAGTATTCCATAGTGTATATGTGCCACATCTTCTTTATCCAGTCTTCTATTGAAGGGCTTTTTGGTTGTTTCCATGTCTTGGCCACTGTGAACAGTGCTGCAATGAACATGGGGCTACATGTGTCTTCACGTATCAATGTTTCTGTTATTATCTATTTTTTATTGATTTAAATATATTGTGTTTACATAGATTCAAGTGTCCCACCAAATACATCCCCCACCCCCATGTTTTCCTCAACATCCCCCTTGCCCTCCATTTTTTAAACACAGATAGTACTACATTGTTTTTTTAGAGTTCATTGACCAAACAATAATCTAGCCAAGAATCATAACTGTAAACTAGGAAAGATATATCTGTTAGGTCACCAAAGGAGGGATACACAAGGATTGGTAAATTTTATAAGAAGTTTATTTATGCATCTGCAAACAGTTGGGCTGAGACCCTAGTGGCATCAGCAGTGAGGGATTAAAAAGCCTCAGCCTACATAGGACTGAGTTTGGAGTATTTATTGCCACAGAGGAAAAGCTTCTGTTATCTGTGGAGGTTTAACAATAAGGGAGGGACTATGTTACTGCCTAAGTAAAAAATATTCAGATAAGTGATGGGGAGATGGCTGTCAGGCTGTGTGGGTGGAGCACAGAGCGCATTCCTAGCAGCTGTGGCTGATGCAATGCTGTGAGAATACTCCAGCTCCCAGAAGCCTCCTGGGCATACCCAGGAAGGAAGCTTGCTTGCTAGAAAGAAGTGACTTAGAGTCAACCATGCAGCTCCCTGACCTTTCCAGCCATTGGCTATGAAGGACATGCTGTAACATTCTATTGGCTGAACCCATGTATATAAGCTAGCTTACTTCCTGAATAAAGTGGATCTCTGTCACTGAACCTGGTCCCCAGAGTTGGGTCTTTGCGTCTCCATCATCCTCACCCCTGGCAGGACTTGTCCACAACAGGTGCCCAACATCAGGCAGGGACCTAACCAGAATCCAAGGGATGGGTGAGTGACCCTCTGCAATGGGAAACCTTCTCCCCCACTCTCAAGCCCCACACGCCCTATTGCAGAGTAGGCGGGTTGAAGTTTGTGAAAAGGATTTCTGTACTTACTGGGAGATTCTCTCTGGTCTCAATCCCTGGATTGAGAACACGGTGTTCTGGGACCTGGATACTTGGGCCTGAGCTCTCCAATGTGTTCGTTCAGCCGAGGTACATGAGGGACGGGCCTTCCCCCTCGGCCTCACTCCTGCCTTATTGGCAATACATGCCTGCTTGACCGGTGCTTTTTCTGGGGACCCTCCACCAGTCCCTGGGGTTCTGCAGGATGCTCCTCTTTCAGGATCCTCTACCTCCCTATTCACCCCCCTCCACCGAGGAGAAACGTAATTTAGCCTCTGAGTTTGACAAAATCACGGCTGAGTGCGCAGAAACAAAACCAACCAATTTGCTAACTGCACCATCAGCTCTGCGGCTGGAAAAAGCAGAAGTCGCTACGTTCGCATTCCCTGCAAGGGCTCAATGCCCCACCCCAGCCTCTCAGGTGCATTTTCTACCCCAGCTTTAACTCCAACATGTGTTCCTGCTGCAGACCCATGGACCAGCCTATACGCCCCCATGTGTCTTTTTTCTTTCTGTCTGTCTGCCTTGTCTATTTTTTGTATCTCTCACTTTCTCTCCCCCACCCCTCATTCGTATCCAGCATCTACCCCTCTTCTGCACAACATGCTTGCGTTTACAGATGCCAGCCGTTCTTATTGTGGAATAGTGTTCAAAGCACAAACAGAAGGCACTAAATTCCACAAATTTAGTTATGAGGAATCTGTACAAGTAGTGAACTACTAGCCATTTACTATGCACTACTCCTTTGGCAACATGGCCCCCTTAACATTTTTTCAGATAGTGCTTATGCAGTACAAAGACTTAAAGGCCTTGCCCATTCCACCTTCCGGCCCAAGCAGACATTACTAGATAGGACTCTCAGCCAGCTTAAAGAACTGTTAGAGGAGTGTCAACACCCTTGGTATATTCAGCATCTTTGCTCCCATTCTGGCTTGCCTGGCCCCCTAGAAGCAGGCAACACACAAGTTGATTGTCTAGTTTTAACAGTCTCCCCTATTGAGCAAGCCAGACAACTTCATGCCCAGTTTCATATGTCTGCCAATTCTCTCAAATCTCTCTTTCCCCATCTCACTCATGCAACCTGCAAACACCTTCTTTGCATATGTAAACAGTGCAGGCCTTTATTACCCTTAGGCCTCCTACAACCACAGGGTGTCAACCTTCGAGGCTTACAGCCTAATGCTATGTGGCAAATAGATGTCACTCATGCCCCCCAATTTGGCAAACTCCACTACGTACACGTAGCAGTAGACACCTTCTCTAGAGCCATCTTGGCCACGGCCCTAGCAGGAGAAAAATCTACACATGCAATTCGTGCCCTTCGACAGGCCGTGCTTTGCCTTGGAGTACCTTGGGAAATTAAAACTGACAATGAACCCTGTTATACCAGAAGCCAATTTAAAGCCTTTTGTTCACAATGGCAAATTACACACCACCTTGGCATTCCTTATAATCCCCAAGGACAAGTCATTGTAGAACAGTGACACAGAGAGATTAAGCTTCAAATTCAAAAAGAAAGGGGGGATATGCCCCGGTCTCACCTGGAGAAGTGCTCCTCAGTGCTGTATTCACTCTCAATTATTTAACTTTTGATTTTGAAGGAGTAACTCCCGCTTATAAACATTGGGGAGGCCTTTGTAGCCACCCAACCACTTTACTGTTAGTGTGCTGGAAAGACCCAGCCACAGCTCAGTGGCAGGACTGCACCCTCTTCTAACAAGGGAGAGGTTATGCTTGTGTTTTTCCAGAAAATAGCCCACATCCAATTTGGGTTCCAGGAAGGAACATATGGCCACTCCCGGTGTCCCAAGATAACCCCACCAATGATGCCTCCAACACCTGCAAACCCTCCAGTTTCAGAAGCTGAGAGATGGAATGCAACCATATGCAGTACACAGCCCATGGCAAGCCATCCATTCAGTGTTTGGATGCTGGGATCTTTGTGGGAAGGCAGTGTGCATAGACCTACATCCATTTTTTACAATAAAAAATGGAACTGTGTTTAACAGCACCTAGAAGGTCTCTGTAACACTATGGGAGAGAAATGACATTCCGACCCCTAGGAGAAATCCCCTGTATAAGATCCCTGTTCTATTTCCTAACTAGTCAAACATTACAGAAACTTGCCTCATTGTTTAATCCAGCTAATCTATTAGCATATAGTATAATAAGTATTATAGTTGTTTTAGTTCTACTAGGGTTCCATTGCATAATGTGTAGCATTTAGAAGCTACAACAGCAGCAAGCTATCATTCATCAAGTCCAATTGGCCTTAATTAAAAGAGAAGGGGGAGATGTGGATAGAGTGCAGAGCACATTCCTAGCAGCTGTGGCTGATGCAATGCTGTGAGAATACTCCAGCTCCCAGAAGCCTCCTGGACATACCCAGGAAGGAAGCTTACCCACTATAAGAAAGTGACTTAGCATTAACCACGCAACTCTCTGATCTGTTCAGCCGTTGGCTATGAAGGACACACTGTAACATCCTATTGGCTGAACCCATGTATATAAGCTAGCTTACTTCCTGAATAAAGTGGATCAGCGTCACTAAACCTGGTCCCTGGAGTCAGGTCTTTGTGTCTCCATTGTCCTCACCCCTGGCAGGACTTGTCCACAAGGCTGTCTCGGGGTCATGCAGAAGTAAGATATCAATAAGGATTGCTAAATTAGAGTCACAGGAACTTCCCTGATTCTGGATTACCTAAAGTTCAACCTGGCTAGTTGAGGCTATTGGTAAAGGGCCCTGAAGGTGAACCTACAATTCCAGCTTTTGTTGTTTAAGGACAAAGGAAAAAGGTTTCTTTTTTCTGTAGCTACTTTCTGCTGGCTAGGGTCATTAACGTGCTTAGGGGAGGAGATAAATAGAAGCTGGCTGGGTGTTGAAATCAGTGTTATGAGGCTCAGTCTAGAGCCTGGTATGAAGTGATGTTTGTTGTAGCATTATCTCTCTGATGAATTGGTTTGTTAATGCCCTAAGGTTATCCTGGAGAAAATTACAAATGTGGTCCAAAAATTAAAATAAGACGAAGAGGGTTACAGGACCTATAAAAGAGAATAGCCATGTATACCAATTGATCTTATCTAACCAGGCATTTCATGTGGGAAGGTACTCAGCCTTGATAGTCTGGAGGAGGAAGACTGTGGCATACCCAGCTACTTGTTTTCCTTAGTGTGTGTAAGGGCTGCTAGCATTGAACAAAGTGTGGTCCTCATTAGGCAGGGATTGGTGTGTTATGTGGAGAAATAGAAATTCTGAAATCAAAAATTCCAGAACATGAGTGAGTGTTGTCCTGTTTATGCAGAGGCAGGAGAGTGGCAGAATTAAATTCTGTGCATTTGTCCAGGATAATATGTGGAAAGGCCATAAAGACAATATGAAAGGCTTGAATTTGGGAGGGAGGAAGAATTTGTTTATCTTTGTAAGGTAGTAAGATGGAGAGATTTCAAAAGAAGAAAACTATTGTTGGTTATCCAAAAGTGACTTTTTTTGTTTTTGTGTGAGAAGAGTGGCTGCTGCTAGAGCCATAGGCAGCTTGGCCATTCCTTAAAAGTAGTCTTCAGTTGTTTTGATAAACTATGACTTGCAGGTCTGGCCCTAGATCTTATCCTAAAAGGCTGACAGCTATTTCATCCTTTTCATCAGTACAAATTTTTAAGGATTTGGTGAGATTGAGGAGAGTAAGGGAAGAAGTTGATACAAGAGCTTTTTGGAGGCTTTTAAAAGCTAGAGAGATTTTCAAGGTGGGATTTCAGGGCTCTGAAAAGGGGCCCTTAGTCATCTAATATAGGAGCTCTGCTAGAAGCCACAGGGGTGGAATTCAGATTTGAAAGTAACCTGCAATCTGAGGAAAGATAGAAGTTCTTGTTTTGAGGTTGGTGTGGACAAGGAGAAAATTAAGTTTATTCTGGTCACTCATAGCTTGGTGTTGATGAATGATAATTAGTCTTAAGTGACTTGGGGAGTTTAAATTTGGTCCTTTTAAAGGAAAGCTCTGTAACTTTCTATTTGCTAGGAAGTTGAGGGGGTGATGGTATTTTGTTGTGATAATTGACAAGAAGGGTTGCAGAGAAGGAGATCATCTACATATTGGAGAAGAATGTTATGGTTTAGATCTAAAGTAGGTAATTCAGAAGCTAGGGCTTAGTCCCTGAGGAAGGATTTTCCAAGTGAGTTGGTAAGAATATAGTGAGGCAGGATCACTCCAGGTAAAAGCAAATAGGTTTTTAGAGTCTGGGTATAGGGGAATGGTGAAAAAAGCATCCTTAAGATTGAGGACTGTGAAGAGGGAGGTATTAGGGGGAATGAGGGATACGACTGTGTAAGAATTGGAACAAAACTGGATGAATGGGGAGAATTGCCTGATTAGTAGTTCTTAGGTCCTAAACTAGGTAATAAGAACTAGCTGGTTTATTTTACTGGTAAATGAAAATATTATGTGGTGAATTGTTAAGTTTTAAGAGGTTTGTGAGAAAAGATGAGTGATGATAGGCTGTAGGTCTTTAATCTTCTCTAAAGAAAGTGGGTACTGTGGCTGACAGAGATATGAAAGTAAGGTAATTTAATTGAATTCATGTGAGAGTATGGTGACAGGCTATAGAAAGGGTGAATGTGTCCCAAACTGGGATTATTCTGAGAGGAAGGCAGTGGGAATTCTTTAAGTTCAAGAGTAGTGAGCATGAAGAAGAGAGAGGGATCTGAATTAAAGAGTGGAGGTGTTAGTATAAGGGAGGCTATATATTTGGATAAAATATCTTAGAATGGGGGGTTGGAAAGCTGTGAATAATGAGAGAAGAGTGGGTAAAAGGGTGAGTTCTTAGATTACAGTGAAGATGGAGGGTGATTAGTGTGTTTGAGAAAACGAACCATGTGGACCCTAATACTTGAAATGAAGAAAAAAGACAGGGCCTGAAATTCTGGGGAGTGCCAAATTATTGGTCTCCATACATAATATGACCAAAATAACCTTACTGATGACCTGTAGAGTTACTTGAGTCTTTGTTATTCAGATGGTGGCTGTGGAGGCCTGTGATAACACTGGGCTTCTTTATTTGTTTTCTCCCAGGATGCCAAGAAATGTTGCTGCATCCAGGCTGGTACTGGGTAGAGACCAGATCTGGAAGAGGAGGGCCCCCATGCCTTGAGGGTGTCATGAGTAATCTGACTTCCAATGACCTGCATGCCCACAAGGAGAGCAGAGTCTGGCTGGTGGCCTGGTATTAGAACATAAGCAGTTCCAGTGCACCTTCTTTACAAACTTAAAACAGGCTTCTGGGGAAGATCTGGAAATTTCCTACTAGAATTTGGGTGGGGGTAATTTGTTCTCTTTTTAAAGTTTTATTTTCTAGGAGATCACCTTGGCAAACATCTGTAAGGCCTGAATTTGGCCTAGTCTCTGTTCCTCTTCCCAATTAATTAAGACCTTAAAGGCCAGCTTTAGAATGCTTCTAACATCCCTCTTTACTAAAGTATTTTCCATCTTTTCTGTAATAAGAAGGCCAAAATTAGGTAAACTAAAATTTACTTAGCAATTGGTGTTTCAGTATTACATGTTATTTTAAAATATCTATATATAAAATACTTTTTGTCAAAACTCAGTAATTTATTAAAAAAACCAACAAACATAAGTACTCCTTATTGCTTATCTGAGAAATCTGCTCAGGTGGCTAAGTGTTATTTTCCTTTTTAATAATATTTACCTTCTAGAAATTTGCATTTTAAAGGATGGCAGAAATAAGATTTGGTGGGCTTTGAATTGTTTTTGGAACCATACCTCTGGCCCTGAAAAAACTTTATTTGTAAAACAAGGACAATTCCTTTTAATACCTCAAGGACTGGCTTGCCACCCAACTGTTGACAAAAGACTAACAAATTCACCTCTTCTGGAATTTTTTTCATCTGCAAATATATATTCAGGCTCTATAGCAATTACAGTGAAGTCTACATATGTTAAGGTCATTTCTGAGAGCCATAAAGGCTTAAATATTTGGCTTGGGACCGGAAAAACATGTCTAGCTCCAAGTTGATCAGCTAGCTAGAATATGACCTAAAAATTTTTTTACTAGAATATGACCTAATTAACTCTGGTGGAACTGAGATCAAGCCACTTATTTTAAAATAAAATTAAAGACATAGATATGGACAAAAAGGGGCCACATGCCACCTGAATGGTGACTTTACTGCCTACGGCCATACCACCCTGAACGTGCCTGATCTCGTCTGAATGGTGACTTTACAGAATCAGAAACTTAAGTTAGCCACACAGGATGGTCTGAAATGAAAACTTTCTAATTAAAAGCAGTTCATGACAAGTAGTCATGTCCTAAAGAGGTATTTTTCTCTAATAAAGGTCAATGATTACCTTAATCTAGCCTGTCTATTGTCTTTTGCATCTACAGTATTGTACCTGCTAAATGCAGGTAATCTTCTTTTCTTGCCTTGCCCTCAGAGGCAGAACCCACAAATCCCCTTTTTGTTATTGTTATCATGTTAACTATATACTATCTTATGCTTGTCTATATAAAAAAATTTTCAGTACTTGTTACCCAATTAAAGAGATTCTCCAACCTTTTTTGCTCACACCTCTCTAATTTCTCATCAATCCATACAACACGTAACCTCCTATGATTGTATAAAATAAGTAATAAAACTGCATTTTCCTAATGTGTTGAGACTTTGCCTCCTGGCAATTGACATTAAAACTTCTTGCAGGTTTGGAGGTATTTTTATATTGAAAAGAAGTTAAAATAAATGAGTATCTGAAAATTAAATCCTCTGGAGAGACCTAGACATAAATCATAGAATCTATCTCACACAAAACAGTAGTGCAAATGACTTTTACAAGGTTCAGATGACACAAAGCCTAAATGGTGGAGACAGTGGAGACAGAGAATTCCCAGTGTGCATAGAACAACAAGAATTTCAGATGGGCCTGACCTGTGGTGGCGCAGTGGATAAAGCGTCGACCTGGAAATGCTGAGGTCGCCGGTTCATAACCTTGGGCTTGCCTGGTCAAGGCACATATGGGAGTTGATGCTTCCAGCTCCTCCCCCTTCTCTCTCTCTCTCCTCTCTAAAAATGAATAAATAAAATTAAAAAAACTAAAAAAAAAAAAGAATTTCAGATGGACAGACAAGATAAATGAATGCTCTCCAATGGAAATTGACTACATAAAAATAAGATAATTACAGTACAAAAACATGAGCATGACACATAAATAAAACCTGATTAAACCTAATAGCAGAGTTGCAATTTGGCCCTTGTAAAGCCAGTAGCCACAGCCACCATCATAGCCGCCTGGCCCATGCAGGTTCACATTTGATTTGGATAGACAGTAATGAAACAATGGAGCCAAGAACTGGTGGCCATCATCTTTATCCTAGCTTGCACCCGGTGGCCAAGAAATGCAGACAGTGGGAAAACACTTCCCTTTCCCTTCAGGGCTCCCAAAGCCACTGACCTATCTGAGTTTCCTAGAATCAAATTTTCTACCTGACCAGCCTTATTCACCTCTGTTCACCATCTCCTTCTCCCTGCACAAACTCTGCAAAAACTGGCTTCTCCTTTTCAGCACTCTGCCATCTTGGCTGCTTCTCCTCTCCTCCAAGTGGATTTTTTCTGCTCTCCTACTGCATGGGCTCCTCTGCCCCATTTTTATCGTGTAGAAATCAAAACCTTTAATCCAATATACAAACAAGAAAGTCTCTGATATAAAGTCGCTTAGGGTGGGAAAGGCTTAGTCTTAAAACTAAGCCTTGGGCTATAACGACCTTCCCTGCTTACAACTTGTCCCCCACACCCAATGCAAACTATGAGAGCAAACATATATATCATATTTACAAACTTTTTGACCAACATTTCACCCCTTTTGCTCACTTCACATTCTAAAGCACTGGTATTCCTGCACAAGGAAATTAGGCACGTTATACAAATTGCAACAACAGCACAAATCATACCGTTTCAACAATTACAAAGGTACATTTCCCCAGTCTCTGAACACTTTTCCAAAAGCACAAAATGTCCTCAGACTTCTTTTTAGTCATGAGAAAAGCTTCCTGGAGCAGGGGGAGGGCCTCCACCAAAGCCGCCCCCCACCCCCATCAGGGTATTTTACATTGGCCAAAATCCATAAGTCCATCCAACAAAAGAGCCAGCGCCTACTTCAGTCATAGTCCAGGAATCAGTCCACATACATGTGGCCTCAGCCACCCCCATCATTCCTGCTGTCCTGGCAGGTCTTACACTGTCCCAAAGAGGAGCATGTGGCAATGGCGGTCAGAATTTACATCTCTGCTCTGGAGAGCATGATGGAATTCACTTTTATGTCCCAAAATCGCAGACCTACCAAGGGCATAGTAGGTACTTCTTGCTGCTGGGCTTTCATTTTCTGGAGAATGCAGATTACAACTCCAGACCAATTCTTCTCATCCTCCAAAGAGGAACTGAAAACATCAGCTCCTGCTGCCATGCTTGAGCCCTGGGCTGCCACTGCCTTCTGCTCAGCAGGCCTTGCAGCTGCAGCTCCAGCCTCAGCCCTGACTTCCTACCACTGCTGGCTCTCTACAATATCCAAGGCAATCTACAACTCACAAACCTGTGATTCCTTCTCCAGCAGCTGCTCCATTTCCAAGTGAATCTCATGAAATTGGTTGGCCTCCCTCTCTGTTGCTTGCTCTAGCTCCAGGGCCAGCATCTCTTTCTCCCACATTTGCTCCAGCCTCTTTCACTGCTCAGTTTGTAGGTCCCAGGCAGCCTCTTCCACAGAGCTCTAAGTTTCCTCATGCATGGCTGTAAATGTCAGCCAGCCTACGGCCCTCAAAAGTACAGCCTTGGGGAACCATAACAGCAGCCAGTCCTCTACACCAACACTCAAAGGTGGTGGTGGCTCCATACCAATCTGTATCAAATTGTTGTAAAGTACCATACCCCAAATGCTGAAAAGTACTGTACCTCACTTCTGTGGGTTTACATAGAAATACCAAGTCCAGATGAGTTTTGTAGGGTTTTATTAAAGGAGGAGATTTATTAAATATGCTGGGCACATATGGCTGACATGGGGCATTTGCAGACCCAAATCATATGTGCCAAATACATCTCAGTGCTGGTTATATACCCTTGATCACACATGAGGGTGGGGAGAGCATGACATCATGGCAGAAGCTTACAACATTTGTTGAAGGGACATACAAAAACATTAAGACTTTCAAGGTAACACAGTCAAAGATATTTACAATCTTTCAGGGTTCATCCTTTGCCTAGAGGTATGTTACTCAGGATTCCAGGAAGGGGATAGAAAGTACAATCAATGTAGGGTGGTATGTAAATACTGTCTCCCATTGAATGAAAAGAAGTTTCTCAGTTAACCTTTATTTTAGTTTTTTTTCCCTGAAGTTGGAAATGGGAGGCAATCAGACAGACTTCCGCATGCACCTGACCGGGATCCACCTGGCATGGCCACCAGGGGGCGATGCTCTGCCCATCTGGGGCGTTGCTTTGTTGCAACCAGAGCCATTTTAGTGCCTGAGGTAGAGGCCATAGAGCTATCCTCAGTGCCTGGGCCAACTTTACTCCAGTGGAGCCTTGGCTGCAGGAGGGGAAGAGAGAGACAGAGAGGAAGGAGAGGGGGAAGGGTGGAGAAGCAGATGGGTGCTTCTCCTGTTTGCCCTGGCCAGGAATCAAACCTGGGAATCCTGCATGCCAGGCTGACACTCTACCAGTGAGCCAACTGGCCAGGGCCCTTTATTTTAATTTTAAAACTAAATGACCCATTATTCTTGCAAGCCAGAAACTTCTACATTCTTTTCCCTCCCCTCCCCAAAGGAAGGATGGGACAGGAAAGCATGACCTTTCTTCCTATAATATCAATATTAATTTTGCAGCTTTTTGGTACCTTACTACAAAATTCTGCCACAGACTACGCACTATGCCAAATGTAAAGCCAGTAGCCACGGCCACCATCACAGCCGCCTGGCCCATGCAGGTACGCATTTGATTCAGACAGATAGTATTGAAACAATGGAACCAAGAACTAGTGGATCATCATCTTTATCCTACCTTGTACCCAGCAGGCAAGAAATACACAAAGTGGGAAAACACTTTCCTTTTTATTTAGGGTTCCCAACACTTTCCTTTTCATTCAGGGCTCGCAAAGCCACTGACTTATCCGAATTTCCTAGAATCAAAGTTTTCTACCTCACTAGCCTTATTCACTTCTGTTCCTTATCTCCTTCTTCCTGCACAAACTCTGCACAAATTTGCTTCTCCTTCAGCACTCTGCCATCTTGGTTGCTTTTCCTCTCCTCCACGTGACTGTTTTCTGCTTTCCTACTGCATTGGCTCCTCTGCCCCATTTTATAATATAGAAATCAAAACCTTTAGTCTAATATACAAACAAAAAATCTTGATACAAAGTCACTTAGTGTAGGAAAGGCTTAGTCTTAAAACTAAGCCTTAGGGCGCTGGCCGGTTGGCTCAGTGGTAGAGCATCGGTCTGGCGTGCGGGGGACCCAGGTTTGATTCCCGGCCAGGGCACATAGGAGAAGTGCCCATTTGCTTCTCCACTCCCCCCTTCCTCTCTGTCTCTCTCTTCCCCTCCCGCAGCCAAGGCTCCATTGGAGCAAAGATGGCCCAGGCGCTGGGGATGGCTCCTTGGCCTCTGCCCCAGGTGCTAGACTGGCTCTGGTTGCTGCAGAGCGACGCCCCGGAGGGGCAGAGCATCGCCCCCTGGTGGGCGTGCCGGGTGGATCCTGGTCGGGCGCATGCGGGAGTCTGTCTGACTGTCTCTCCCCGTTTCCAGCTTCAGAAAAATACAAAAAAAAAACCCAAACAAAAAAAACTAAGCCTTAAGTTATAATGACCCTGTTTGTTTACAGCCTGTCCCACACACCCAGTGCAAACTATAAGTGAGCAAATGTATATATTATATTCATTAACTTATTTGACAGACAGCCCTTAACACAGGAGAGAATAAACAAGAGCATAGCAACAGGGAAAGATCTTATAGAAAAAAAGAATAAGTTCAAGATACAAAATTTTATTTTATTTAAATTTAAATGAGTGTTAATATTCAAATTTTAAAGCGACAATGACCAGATCATCTAGATACAAGAATAAGGCCATTTTATAGCATATATGAAATCATAATAGTACTGTAGTTTTTTATGTATAAGACAATCTTATGTATACAATGCACCTTAATTTAGGGGCCCTAAATTTGAAAAAAAGTGTATTACATAAAGTTATTGAATTCAAGTTTTATTCATTATAAAATTCATACAACTCATCACTGTGAAAACTTCCATCCATTAGCTTGTCCTCATCTGTGTCTGATGAAGAATCATTGCCTTCAACAATGAACCCCAAAACAAGTGCAAAAAAGAAGGAAATGCAAGTAAAAAAATCTACAATCACTGTATAAGACACACCCAGTTTTTTTTTTTTTTTAATAAATTTTTATTAATGGTAATGGGATGACATTAATAAATCAGGGTACATATATTCAAAGAAAACATGTCTAGGTTATTTTGTCATCAAATTATGTTGCAAACCCCTCGCCCAAAGTCAGATTGTCCTCCATCACCCTCTATCTAGTTCTCTGTGCCCCTCCCCCTCCCCCTAACTCTCTCCCTCCCTCCCTCCCTCCCATGTCCTCCCTCCCCCCCCACCCTTGGTAACCACCACACTCTTGTCCATGTCTCTTAGTCTCATTTTTATGTTCCACCAATGTATGGAATCATGTAGTTCTTGTTTTTTTCTGATTTGCTTATTTCACTCCTTATAATGTTATCAAGATCCCACCATTTTGCTGTAAATGATCTGATGTCATCATTTCTTATGGCTGAGTAGTATTCCATAGTGTATATGTGCCACATCTTCTTTATCCAGTCTTCTATTGAAGGGCTTTTTGGTTGTTTCCATGTCTTGGCCACTGTGAACAGTGCTGCAATGAACATGGGGCTACATGTGTCTTCACGTATCAATGTTTGTGAGGTTTTGGGGTATATACCCAGTAGAGGGATTGCTGGGTCATAAGGTAGTTCTATTTGCAGTTTTTTGAGGAACCACCATACTTTCCTCCATAATGGTTGTACTACTTTACAGTCCCACCAACAGTGAATGAGGGTTCCTTTTTCTCCACAGCCTCTCCAACATTTGCTATTACCCGTCTTGTTGATAATAGCTAATCTAACAGGAGTGAGGTGGTATCTCATTGTAGTTTTGATTTGCATTTCTCTAATAACTAATGAAGCTGAGCATCTTTTCATATATCTGTTGGCCATTTGTATCTCTTCCTGGGAGAAGTGTCTGTTCATGTCCTCTTCCCATTTTTTTATTGGATTGTTTGTTTGTTTGTTGTTGAGTTTTATGAGTTCTTTGTAAATTTTGTATATTAGGCCCTTATCTGAGCTGTCGTTTGAAAATATCAGTTCCCATATAGTTGGCTGTCTGTTTATTTTGATATCAGTTTCTCTTGCTGAGCAAAAACTTTTAATTCTGATGTAGTCCCATTCATTAATCTTTGCCTTCACTTCTCTTGCCATTGGAGTCAAGTTCATAAAATGTTCTTTAAAACCCAGGTCCATGATTTTAGTACCTATGTCTTCTTCTATGTACTTTATTGTTTCAGGTCTTATATTTAGGTCTTTGATCCATTTTGAATTAATTTTAGTACACGGGGACAGGCTGTAGTCGAGTTTCATTCTTTTGCATGTGGCTTTCCAGTTTTCCCAACACCATTTGTTGAAGAGGCTTTCTTTTCTCCATTGTGTGTTGTTGGCCCCTTTATCAAAGATTATTTGACCATATATATGTGGTTTTATTTCTGGGATTTCTATTCTGTTCCATTGGTCTGAGTGTCTATTTTTTTGCCAATACCATGCTGTTTTGATTATCGTGGCCCTATAATATAGTTTAAAGTCAGGTATTGTAATGCCCCCAGCTTCATTCTTTTTCCTTAGGATTGTTTTGGCTATTCGGGGTTTTTTATAGTTCCATATAAATCTGATGATTTTTTGTTCCATTTCTTTAAAAAATCTCATAGGGATTTTGATGGGAATTGCATTAAATTTGTATATTGCTTTGGGTAATATGGCCATTTTGATTATATTTATTCTTCCTATCCAGGAACAAGGAATATTTTTCCATCTCATTGTATCTTTTTCGATTTCCCTTAACAATGCTTTGTAATTTTCATTATATAGGTCCTTTACGTTCTTTGTTATGTTTATTCCTAGGTATTTTATTTTTTTTTTTGCAATCGTGAAGGGGATTATTTTTTTGAGTTCGTTTTCTAATATTTCATTGTTGGCATATAGAAAGGCTATGGACTTTTGTATGTTAATTTTGTATCCTGCGACCTTACTGTATTGGTTTATTGTTTCTAATAATCTTTTTGTGGAGTCCTTCGGGTTTTCGATGTATAGGATCATATCATCAGCAAAAAGTGATAGCTTTACTTCTTCTTTTCCGATATGGATGCCTTTTATTTCTTTGTCTTGTCTGATTGCTCTGGCCAGAACTTCTAGCACCACGTTGAATAAGAGTGGAGAGAGTGGACAACCCTGTCTTGTTCCTGATTTAAGGTAGAAAGTCCTCAGTTTTATGCCGTTTAATAGGATGTTGGCTGATGGTTTATCATATATGGCCTTTATCATGTTGAGATATTTTCCTTCTATACCCATTTTGTTGAGAGTCTTAAACATAAAATTGTGTTGTATTTTATCAAAAGCCTTTTCTGCATCTATTGATAAGATCATGTGGTTTTTGTTCTTTGTTTTGTTGATATGGTGTATTACATTAACCGTTTTGCGTATGTTGAACCATCCTTGAGATTCTGGGATGAATCCCACTTGATCATGATGTATTATTTTTTTAATATGTTGTTGTATTCGGTTTGCCAGTATTTTGTTTAGTATTTTAGCATCTGTATTCGTTAGAGATATTGGTCTGTAGTTTTCTTTCTTTGTGCCATCCTTGCCAGGTTTTGGTATGAGGGTTATGTTGGCCTCATAGAATGTGTTTGGAAGTATTGCTTCTTCTTCAATTTTTTGGAAGACTTTGAGTAGAATAGGAACCAAGTCTTCTTTGAATGTTTGATAGAATTCACTAGTATAACCGTCTGGGCCTGGACTTTTATTTTTGGGGAGGTTTTTAATAGTTTTTTCTATTTCCTCCCTGCTGATTGGTCTGTTTAGGCTTTCTGCTTCTTCATGACTCAGTCTAGGAAGGTTGTATTGTTCTAGGAATTTATCCATTTCTTCTAGATTGTTGTATTTGGTGGCATATAATTTTTCATAGTATTCTACAATAATTCTTTGTATATCTACGATGTCTGTGGTGATCTCTCCTCTTTCATTTTGGATTTTATTTATTTGAGTCCTGTGCCTTTTTTCCTTGGTGAGTCTTGCCAAGGGTTTGTCAATTTTGTTGATCTTTTCAAAGAACCAGCTCCTTGTTTTATTGATTTTTTCTATAGTTTTTCTGTTCTCTATTTCATTTATTTCTGCTCTGATTTTTATTATCTCTTTTCTTCGGCTGGTTTTGGGTTGTCTTTGTTCTTCTTTTTCTAGTTCCTTAAGGTGTGAAGTTAAGTGGTTTACTTCGGCTCTCTCTTGTTTTTCATATAGGCCTGAAGTGATATGAGCTTTCCTCTTATTACTGCTTTTGCTGCATCCCAGAGATTCTGATATGTCGTATTTTCATTTTCATTTGTCTGTATATATCTTTTGATCTCTGCGCTTATTTCTTCATTGACCCATTCATTTTTTAGAAGTATGTTGTTTAGTTTCCACATTTTTGTGGGTTTTTCCCCCTCTTTTTTGCAGTTGAATTCTAGTTTCAAGGCTTTATGATCAGAAAATATGCTTGGTACAATTTCAATTTTTCTAAATTTGCTGATATTGTCTTTGTGGCCCAACATATGGTCAATTCTTGAGAATGTTCCATGTACACTAGAGAAAAATGTATACTCTGTCGCTTTGGGATGAAGTGTCCTGTAGATGTCTATCATATCCAGGTGTTCTAGTATTTCGTTTAAGGCCACTATATCTTTATTGATTCTCTGTTTGGATGACCGATCTAGAGCCGTCAGCGGTGTATTGAGGTCTCCAAGTATGATTGTATTTTTGTTAGTTTTTGTTTTAAGGTCAATAAGTAGCTGTCTTATATATTTTGGTGCTCCTTGGTTTGGTGCATATATATTAAGGATTGTTATGTCTTCTTGATTCAACTTCCCCTTAATCATTATGAAATGACCATTTTTGTCTCTGAGTACTTTTTCTGTCTTGTAGTTAGCATTATTAGATATGAGTATTGCTACACCTGCTTTTTTTTGGGTGTTGTTTGCTTGGAGTATTGTTTTCCAGCCTTTCACTTTGAATTTGTTTTTATCCTTGTTGCTTAGATGTGTTTCTTGTAGGCAGCATATAGTTGGATTTTCTTTTTTAATCCATTCTGCTACTCTGTGTCTTTTTATTGGTAAGTTTAATCCATTTACATTTAGTGTAATTATTGATACTTGTGGGTTCCCTACTGCCATTTTATAAATTGCTTTCTGTTAGTTTTGTATCTAGTTTGATTCTTCTCTTTTGTTTTTCTATCATTTGTTTTTGTTTGTTTGTGTTCCATACTTCTTTCCTCTGTTGCTACCTTTTTTAAGTCAAGTGTTTTTGTGGTGGTTTTTTTAAGGGTGGTTACCATTAAGTAATGAAAAGGGTACCTACCATATTCATTGTAGTACCCTATCTTATAAGTATTTCTGCACTTCATCATCCTTTGCTACTGTTAATCTCCATCCTCTCCCCCCCTTTTTATCCTTTGTTGTCACAGTTTAAGTTTGGTTTTATTGTGTTCTTGGTGGAGCTGTTACTTGTGGTGTTGTTTTCTTTTGTTCTTTGAATCTGGTTGGAAAACCCCCTTTAGTATTTCCTGGAGTGGGGGCTTTCTGTTGATAAATTCTCTCATCTTTTCTGTATTTGTGAATGTTTTTATATCTCCTTCATACTTGAAGGATAGCTTTGATGGGTATAGTATTCTTGGCTGAAAGTTCCTCTCTTTCAGGGCTTTAAATATTGGGGTCCACTCTCTTCTAGCTTGTAGAGTTTCTGCTGAGAAATCTGATGATAATCTAATAGGCCTTCCTTTATATGTTGTACTCTTCTTTTCCCTGGCTGCCTTGAGAATTTTTTCTTTGTCATTGGTTTGTGTCATCTTTATTATGATGTGCCTTGGAGTGGGTTTGTTGGGGTTAAGAAAACTTGGTGTTCTGTTTGCTTCTTGAATTTGAGGCTTTAGTTCCTTCCACAGGCTTGGGAAGTTCTCGTCTATTATTTGTTTGAGTATATTCTCCATTCCATTTTCTTTCTCTTCTCCCTCTGATATACCTATTATTCTTATGTTATTCTTTCTGATGGAGTCAGACAATTCCTGTAGGGCTTTCTCGTTTTTTATTATTTTTGAGTCTCTTTCTTCTTCTCTCTGTTGTGCCTCAAGTTGTTTGTCTTCTATTTCACTAATCCTATCTTCAATCTGGGCTGTTCTGGTAGCTAAGCTTGTTACCTCATTTTTCAGCTCGTGAATTGAGTTTTTCATTTCTGTTTGATTTGTTTTTATAGTTTCAATTTCCTTGGTAATATATTCTTTGTGTTCATTGAGTTGTTTTCTGATCTCCCTATATTGCCTTTCTGTGTTTTCTTGTATATCTCTGAGTATTTTTAACATTTCTATTTTAAATTCTCTGTCATTTAGCTCCAAGGCTTCCAATATGTTAAGTCTTTTCTCCATAGATTTTTCCACATCTATTTGTGTTACCTCTCTTTCTTTTGTATCCATAATATTCGATTTCCTCTTTCTTATCGGCATCTGAGGGTAGTCTTATTGATAGCACTAATTAGAATTAATAAAGAGTAAAAAGAAAAAAGAAAAAAAAAAAGGGTAAAACACCCCACAAAAAAAAACAGTAATAATTTATTATTTCCCCCTTTTTTTCTCTCTTCTCCTTCCCTCCTCTCCCCTCCTCAGGGAAATATCGTGCCTATAATGGAGGGCCTGATTTGGGGTGAAGAGTTCAAAGGGCAAAAAAAAGGGAGTAGGGACCTACTAAATGCAAAAAAAAAAAAAAAAAAAAAGGAAGAAAATCTTAGACAAGCATAAGATGATTTGCTTGTAAGTGATGGTCAACTTAGAGATATAATGAAAGGGATAAGAGGGAATCAGAAAAAAGGACCAAAAAAGAATAATAAAGAAGAAAAATAAAAATAATAAGTAAAAATCTGTTGTATTAAGTGGAGCGAAGACTAAATACAATGGAGACCTTGGGTTGGGAGGACCCAAAATGCCACAAAAATAAACAAACAAGAGAAAAAATAAAATAAAAACAAAAGCAAAAAAGAGAAATAAAGCCAAAAAAAAGCCTTGAGTCCCAAATTAACTAATTTGTTCGTGATTGAGGATTATATGGGAGGAAAGTAAAATGAGAAAAGAAAAAATGAATAGAAAGGAAAAAATAAGAAAAAGAAAAAAACGAAGGAAGAAATAAAATAGGAGGAGAAAAAAACAAAATAAAGCAAGACAAAAAAAAAAAACAAAAGAAGAGAGAGTGAGAGTTAAGTGTTTTGTAGTATAACCTTAAAGGAGGGTGAGGATGAAGAAGAAAAATAAAATGCAACACTCATGGGTAGTGTAGTTCAAGAAAGGGGAAGCATAAGATGGGAAGAGAATAGAAGGACCGAGGTGGAGGAAATAAAGGCAAAAAGATAGAAGAAACAAACAACAACAACAACAACAACAACAAAAAAAAAATTAGTGGATCAAGTTGTAAAGTCTGTGGGTTTTTCTTGATTTTGAGAGGTTAACTTCTTCCTTTTTCTTTTCTCTCCCTCTTCCTGGTCGGTGACTCTGTACCCCAGGCTCTGCCCCTGTGTCACTCTTAGGTAGGGATTTGCAGTTGATGGGATTCTATGGCAATGTCATATAATTGGCTTTAGTCTTGCTGGAAGTAAAGGCTTGTTGGCGTTTGCAGGGTCCAACGATGAGAGAGTTTGCTTTCCTGGATTCTCTCTCCTAGTCCCCCCTTTCTGAATTAGCAGCCTGATGATCCAGCTATAAGACTGCAACTGCTTCTGCCTGGGGAGTAAGAGGCTCAAAGAGCTGGGAAATCCCCACTCTATCCCCACTCAGTGCAAGGCTTTGGGAAAGGCTCTGAGAGTCAGGGCCTCCAGTGTAATCAGGCGGGGGTGGGAGTCAATTGTTGTCAAGGTGACTGTTCAGCGCCTATCATTTAGTTGGACCTCTCAACCCAGGCTTTCCACACTTTGTAGCCTGTTTTTGCAGGGAAGAAGAGGCACTAGTCTCTGCTTATGACTAGTGTAGTATAGACCTTATTATCTGCCAAGTCCTTCTTGTTAGCGTTTATCCCTGAATATGGAGGCTCTATCAATCAGAAGTTGCCCCCGCCCCTTTAGCGAGAGGCACTAAAAAATATCACGCCTCTTGTCTTGGATTGCTGAACTGAGAGGGATCTTATCAATTAGAACCGAGGGTGCGCAGATTTTATGGGTTAAGCTAATTTCAGTGATTGGGTCGCAGCTGTGTTTCTGAAGGTGTTTTAGGCTGCCTGCGCGCGCCCCTCCCCCAACGCTTGATTGTTAGCTTGAATGGCTGAGTGAGGTGCCCCGCCCATGGAGAGAATCTCCCAAGCCTCTCCCGCTCGCCCCACCACTGGCCGCTGGACCGCACCAAGTGCAGGATAATGGAGCCCCCTGGGTGTGCGGGCCAGTAGGGCGCCCTGGGCGCGTGGAATGCCCAAGGCACGTGCACGAATGTGGCGGTCCGGGCACCGGTGGCCGGCGACCCCCACTCGCAGTGTGCGGGCCACTGGGAACGTCAGCAGTGCTCAACCGGACCGGGCGCGCGCGCGGGGCTCGTGGTGGCCGCTCGCGGTGGCGGTTCGCGAGGGTTCGCGGGGGTTCGCGGTGGCGGTTCGCGGGGGTTCGCGGCAGCTCGCGGTGGCGGTTCGCGGGGGTTCGCGGCAGCTCGCGGTTGGCCGCTCGCGGCGGCTTGCGGTTCCCAAGTATATGGGCTGACTCACCACAGGCGCACTCCCTGGCGGCTTGAATGAGCGTCGCTGTGGTAGCTTCCTCCACACCCTCGTCTCTCAGATTCAAGTGATAACAGTCCTTTTGCTTTCAGTTTGTGTGGAACTCCGGAATGCTCCGAGGATAAAATTTTCTGTTTCTAGTTGATAAATTTGTTGTGATTTAGGGGAGAGCTGTCGGTCACGCTTCTCACGGCGCCATTTCCGTGACGTCACTCCCACACCCAGTTTTTAGACCTCTAATTTTTTGAAAAATGGTGCATCTTATACATGGGGAAATATGATATATCTTAGTGCTTTTCATTGA
Source organism: Saccopteryx bilineata (assembly GCF_036850765.1). NCBI lineage: Eukaryota > Metazoa > Chordata > Mammalia > Chiroptera > Emballonuridae > Saccopteryx > Saccopteryx bilineata. Next base: position 80,272,114 of record NC_089502.1, read on the forward strand.
TTTAACATAATTTTTGACCTGGCATTTTCTAATTTTGAGAAAAATTTGATGATTGCAGCAGGACTGACAGAGAGAGGTGAGAGTGAATGGTAAAGAAGGCATGACTATATGGAATTTCTGACCATTTTCCATTGCAGTGACAAAAGTTGTGGAAGTCTAGTAAGGTTTTTGAAATCAAAAGTACCATTCTCCAGTTATTGAGAGGCATTTTGACTTGTTGTCACCCCTGAGGCTGAGACAGGCTAAATTTTTGAGGAGATGGCCTAAGGGAATAAATTTTGGAGGTGTGGAGTGTGTTTCCCATAGTGTAGAGAGAAAATAACTATAAGGGCAAAAATGTGAAATTACTTACTATGATTGAGGAGAGAACAAAACTCCATTCTCCCTTGAGAGGGGATAAACCAAATGAATAAAAGGGAGAGGAGCCTGCAGGCATAACTGAGTCAGCCCATTATAAATTAACTACATCTCATATTTCTCTAAATGGTTGTATAGAGCCACTTGCAACACAAAGCAAGAAAGGCAGGATCTGTACGTAGCTACAACCAGTGATCTAGAAACCCCTCTCCTTGAGTCCTGGGAAACATTAAACAAAAAAATCACATGCCCAATGCTTAGATACTGTAAAGGTATATAACCTGTAAGAAAATCTAATTTATGGAGGTCATGCTTTGGTGTTACTAGCCCCACATGCTCTGCTAGCTAATAAATTCTCCTTCCTCTATTAATCAAACGGTCTTAGTGTCTTCTCCTCTGTTGGATGTCACTTCCTGCAACAGATTTCTGGGGTATCAGCCAGGAATTGAGGAAGAAGGATGCCCACATTTGGCAGACTTTGGTTACCCCACTGGGGAGCCCCACCAGCCACGCTGTAGACATGCTCACTGAGTGCACACCAGGGATTTCTTCATGTAGATGCCTCACAGGACAGAAGGGGAAAAGCCATCTATCAGTCTCAGCAAGGATTAGGCAATGGAGTAACCAGAAAATGTGAGTGCATTAGAACCATGGTAAGGGAAACTGGGCAGGGGTCGCTAGTTGAAGTACTGCCCTACTGAGCAGAAAGAAAGCCTGATTACTCTCGGGAGAGTGACTTATTGCCCTTCACACATTAGGAATGGTAACTGATCACTCTACACAGAATAAGTTAGGTGTGGTGGGATGTTGTGTGAAGCAGAGTGAGTGTAGAGTGAATAAGATGGACACCAGGAGAGGGTTCTGACACTCTCCCACAGGGCTGAAGTGAGTGTTGAATCCTGAACTGTGGTTTCATAGGGGACCTTCTATGAATAAGAGGCATAATTGCATGCTGACAGCTTATATCAGCCTGCCATAAGAAAAGAGTCTCTGCTATCTCCATAAGGAACGTGGCCAGTGACAGATAAAGTGAGCAGCACTCCCTCCAAATTTTCCTTACCTTTTCTCAATCCCTTCATGTAGCATAACTGTTGTCTGTAGTGGAAGGTATGGGGGACTCACAGAAATAACATACTCCCCTGGCCACGATGATAAAGAATTTTAATAAAAGTTTCTCAGGATATTATGGAATTTCCTTCCCTAGAAAAACTGAGGAACTTGTGAACTATAATGGCTCATTTTGAGGTGGGGTGGCCAGCAGCAGAAGGGAACCTGGATAGACCCCTTGTGCAGAGAGGGTGGCAGGTAGTCAGGAGAGTTCCAGGCCAGTTTTCCTACATAGACACCTGGTTTGCACTAGTATTAAGCCCTCCCCCTTGACTTAAAAGTCAGGCTTTGACTGTGTTGGTAGCAAAGGCAAGGAAGCATTCCACCAAACCTGGAGAGCCGCTGCTGCTGCTGCTGGTGATGGTGGTGGTGGTGCCAGAAATTTTAACCCCTACTGAGCTATAAGAAGCAGAAACTTTGACTCCCCCACCATGCATACCAGCAAGGCTTTACTTTTCTATACCTGGCTCCCTGTCTACTCCAGAGACTGTTACTGACTCAGGTGCATTTATTGCAAGATCTGTCAAGTCCCAGCATAAGCTTGCCTGAGCTGGAGGTGCCTCCCACTACCCCACCAGAATCAGGTCCAGGCTCTCTTCTCCTAGCTGGGAGGTTGCACTCAAAGACAGTGCCCAGAGAAAAAATGCCTCTGAAAGAAGTGAGGAACACAGTGATAAACAAACAGGGGCCCATGATAGAACAGCAGGTGCTGGTGTACTGACCTTTCACCACCATTTACCTCCTAAATTGGAAGCACCACACTCCCTCTTATACAGAAAAGCCTCAGTCCTTAATAGGCCTCACACAATACATATTTCAGACCCACAATCCCATGTGGGTAGATTGCCATCAGTTGCTGCTGTCTGTTTGATACTGAGGAAAGACCAAATAATACAGGTAGTGACTAAATGGCTAAAGTAGAATAACCCTGAGGAAAACCAGAATCCCCAGGAATATGTGAGGGTCCAGATGCCAAGAGAAGATTCTAAGAGACACCCAAATGTAGAGGAGGCCCTGAGATGGCTTAGGAGATACAGAGAGGCTTTGCTTCAAGATTGCCAGAAGGGAAGGCAGAAGGTCACTAATATCAACAAAGTGACAGAGACTTTGCACAGAATGAACAAAAGTCCAGGTGACTTTTATAAGAGACTATGTGAGGCCTACAGGATCTATACTCCTTTCTATCCAGTAAACTAAAGAATGTTTAATATGGCTTTTTTTCAGCCACAGTACAAGAGATATAAAAGGAAGCTCAAAAAATTATAAGGCTTTGCCAGGATAAACATTTTTCAACTTCTAGAAGTAGCCAATAAGATCTATGTCAACAGAGAGATTGCAAGTAGGCAGGAGGATGAATGCTGAATGAAGAAGGCTGAGCTCATAGCTGCTGTCCTTTAGCAAGAGAACAAAGAAAAGCCTCCCCCTTTTGAAAATGGATAAAAGACAGGAAGGAAAAGAAAGGACTGCCAGGCAAGACCCCCTTGTTGCATTATCAGTGTGCCATTGGCTAGGTAATTGGTCACGGGAAAAATGAATTGTCCCAACTGGAACTTGAGGGAGGTATGCTTGCCAGCCACCTCCAAAGGGGAAGGCATACTATTCAGCATGGCTGAGGAATCTATCTTGGACTGAAGGCAACCAGACTCAGGGGCCCCCAATGAGTTTATGGTCCATATGATGATAGGAGACCAACAGATGGACTTCTTGCTTGATATAGGGGCTGAACACTTGGTGGTGACCGTCCAGTAGTGCTGTTTCTCACTGTAGAATGGACATTGTAGAAGCCACAAGAAAATAGGCAGAACAAGCATTCTCCCTGCTGTGTAAGTGTACTATAAAAGGCATAAAGTTATGCAACAGTATTTATACATGTCTGACTGTCCAGTGACCTTGTTAGGATGTGATCTGTTAACCAAATTCAGGGCTACTATATCTTTTCCAGACAATAGCTGGTTAGAATTGAAGGTGCCTAAACCTAGGCTAGTTCTAACTATAACCATGCCCAGAGAGAAGGAATCGAGGATTTTTGCTACTGAGTCTGGGAAGCTACCCAGCCAGAGACTGACTCAGAAATGGCCCAGAGTATGGGCTCAGGACAATCTTTTCAGGACAATAATAAAACAAGTGCCAGTGCAGATAGAGTTAAAGCTTAGGGCACTGCCTGTCAGCCAGAAACAATACACAAATCCTACAGAAAACTTGGAAAGGGTTCAGGTGCTTCAAAAAGCATGGCATTATTATCCCATGTCATTTATCTTGAATAGTTCTTTTCTCCCCATAAGAAAATGAGGAACCAGTGATTATCAGCAAGTACAGGACTTGAGAGTTCTAAATGAGACAGCAGTGACTCTGAACTCAACAGTACCAAACCCCTAGACTCTCTAAAGCCTCCTCCTTGCCCAAGTCTCCTGGTTCACTTGTTTATAGTTAAAAGATGCCTTCTTCAATATAAGACTGGCTCCTGATAGCCAGAAGCGGGTTTTTTTCCAATAGGAGAATCTGGCAGGGGAAAAGGTGCAGTACACATGGACGAGGCTCCTGCAAGGGTACAAGAACTTTCCCACCATCTTTGGGAAGGCTCTCACTCAGGCCCTTCAGCAGTTTTCTGTATAGGATATTGGATGTGTTTTTCATCAGTATATAGATAATCTGTTGCTGGGTCACGAGAATCTCTGAGAATGTATTCGAAGAATGGAGAAACTTCTATGTCATCTAGAGAAGACTGGATACAAGGTCTTTAGAAAGAAAGATCAGATCTGCTAAAGGCAAGTAAAAATACTTGGGACTCATCCTACACTACAGAAAGAGGAGGTTAGGAGTGGAATGAAAACAGATTATTCAGAGCATCCTGGTCCCCACTATGAGGAGACAAGTTAGAGAGTTTCTGAGTGCTGTAGAATTCTGCTGTTTGTGGATCCCCAACTTTGCAGTACTGGCTAAACCCTTCTATGAAGTCACAAAAGGGAGAGAAAACAAGCCCATGGAGTGAGGGCCAAAACAGGACTTCTTTTCAGACCCTTAAAAAGGAATTACAAGTTGCCCCAGTGCTAGGTCTTTCTAATTTAGCAAACCTTTTGTGCTGTACATCTCAGAGAGGAGCAAGACAACAGTGGGTGTATTAACTTAGGACTTGGGATCATGGCCTAGACTGGTAGCCTACCTCTCCAAACAACTAGATGCAGTTACAAATATCTATCTTACCACTGTGCTTTAGAGCTCCAGAAGCCACAGCTATGCTGGTACAAGAGGCAGACAAATTAACTTTAGAACCAGACCTAATGATGCAGGTGCCATATGCTGTAGTGACTCTGATGAATACCAAAGAATATCACTGGCTTACTAATGCCTGCCTCACTAAGTACCAGAGCTTATTTAGTGAAAACCCAAGACTGGTATTAGAGGTATATGCCACTTTACATCCAGCAACTATGCTCCCAGTGAAGGAGGGAAAGCCACAACACAATTACATAGAAGTGTTTAATTCCTACACTCCAGCAGGCCAAACCTGTTAGACCAACCCACAAAATACCCAGATTGATATCTGTATGTAGATGAAAGCAGTTCTGTCAACTCATGAGGGGAAAAGCAAGCAGGGTATATAGTAGTGACTTTGACAGAGACTGTAGAGTTGCAGCCTCTACCCCAAGGCTCTTCTGTTCAATGAGCAGAACTGATTGCCTTGACTTGGGCCCTAGAGCTCAGTAAAGAAAAAAGAGAAACTATTTTTTCCAACTTCTTCTTTGCCTTTTTTACTCTTCAAGTCCATGGGGAAATATACAAGAAAAGAGGGCTCCTGAAAGCTAGGCGCAAGGACCTAAAATATCCAGGAGAAATTCTCCAACTGCTGCAAGCAGTCTGGAAGCCAAAACAAATGGCAGTAATTCACTGCTGAGCACACCAGAAAGGAGGAACAGTAGAAGCCCAGAGGGATACCAGAGCAGATACAGAGGTAAAAATGCTTCTACTCTGTCCTACCACAAAGCTATTACACCCCTTCTCATCCTGTGTTCCCCAGATCTTGCACTCGAATATACTGAGAAAGAAAAAAGGTGGATAGAAAAAGAAGGGACAAATGAATTTAAAGATGTCTGGATGCAGCTTCCAGATGGAGAGTTGTCATCTCCCACCTATTGGGGCCAGCAATTGTCTAGGCTTTACATTCTGCCAGCCATCTGGAAAAAGAAAAGACATAAAACCTTCTAGGGTGGTATTTCTACACCCCTCTCCTAGCAACCTTAGCCAAGAAAGTCTGCCTGCATTGCTCAACCTGCCGACAGAATGTGAAACAAATTTTTACATTTGTATCCAGTTTTACAGGACAGCTCTCTTTGAAGATGTACAGGTAGTCTTCACTGAGATGCCAAAAAGCCAAGGCTACCAGTACTTGTTAGTGCTAGTGTGTACCCATTCAGGATAGTAGAATCTTACCCCACTCAGACTGAAAAAGTTAAGGAAGTAATCAGGACATTGCTCAGAAAAGTTATTTCAAGATTTGGAATGTCACTTCAGATTGACTCTGACAGTGGTCCTGCCTTTGTAGCTAAAGTAATACAAGAGACAGCTCAAGTCCTGAGCATCACATAGAAACTTTATTTGGCATACACACATCAAATTTTGGGAAAGGTGGAATGCATAAATAGAAATTTAAAGTTAGGACTTATCAAGTTATGTCAAGAAACAGGCATTAAGTGGGTGAACACCTTACCTTTAATTGTGCTCAAAATTCGGTATACCCCATCCAAAAATGCCAACCATTCACCTTATGAGGTATTATACAATTGGCCTTCCCCAATATTGCATAGTTTGCCAGGGACTCCCCAAGAACTAGGAGAAACAGAACTACACAGGCAATTAGAAGCTTTAGGCAAGTTAGCCTATACCATATCCAAGTGGGTGTTGGATAAGAATCTTATCATTTTGTTTTCTCCTGTCAATTATTTTTCCCAGGAGACCAAGTGTGGGTCAAGGATTAGAATCAAGCCTCCCTCCAACCCATGTGGAAAGGACTCTATACCATGATCCTGACCACTCCTACTGCTACCAAGGTAGAAAGCATACCTACCTTGATTTACTACAGCTGGCTGAAGCCTGAGGCCCCTGGGGAAACAACCTCATGGATAGCAGACACTGACCCCATCAAACCTTTTAAGTTGACCCTGAGAAAAACAACATGTCCTGCTCCAGCCACAAACTGAAAGCTAGCTGGTCCATGCACAGCTGAAGCCTGAGGAACTACATTGTGAGACTCCTTATAATTAGACTTTGAGAAGTAAAAAAAAACTAGGGCTGAGGACTGTGAATGTTTTATTCATATCACCAAGGAAAGTCAAAAGATTTCCACCACTTCGTTTTTCTATAGTTTTTTTGAGTGTAAGAGAACTCAGAAAGGGACCTAAAATCAGACTTAATATTCAGTATGTGATGCAGGAAATAACCAACCTTAAATTTGTATGGCCTCACAGACCCTTGTACTGAAATGGTGTTCAAAGTAAAAATAGCAAAGAAAGGAGGAGTCTAGTGTTGGAAAGACAAACTAATCATGCTTCAAACTCGGGTCAAAGGAAGTCCAGAACACTGTCATTTTTGAGAACATTAGACACCTTGCCTTCCAGCAACTATCATCAGTTTTGGCTCAAATAAACTCTTATAAAAACCCTCTAAAGGTTTGGAGGTTTCTTAACATCGATGTGTTTATTAGTGCCAGGCACAAATCTTTGATGATATAAAAACAATTACCCAGGGGGTGGCAAGATGGCAATGGAGTAGATCAATGTACCAACTTCCACCTCCCAGAACCAAAGTGAATTATAACTTAATTTTAAGAACAATCATTTGAAAAAACTAACTTTGGACTAAACTAAGAGGACTTTTTAAGCAAGGATCACTAAAGAAGCCACACTAAGACTGGTAGGAAAAGCGGAAATGCAGAGCTCCTGGGAGCTAACGGCAGCCCGGAGGGACTTGTTTGGTGGGAAATGAGTTTAGTGGAGACGCGAGGGTTCTGGGCCTCAGGAACAAAGCCCCAGCCTGCAATGTCAGAGCCTGGAAGAGGTGTAAAGACAGTATTTAGCTGCAAAAAAAGCCAGAATACTGTTTGCAAGAAAGACACAGATTTCTCAGACCCAGTATTCTATTTAAAGGGTCCACGCTGAAAACCTCTTACACAACCATTCACCTAGGGCTCTGGGGGACAGGGAGAGATGAGAGAACCAGAGTAGCAGGAAGAGATTGTAATCTAGGAGGCTCAGGGAGAAACACTTTGAGGGACAGCCACCCTAACCCCTAGGCTGAGTCATTTTCCAAATCTAAAGTGCATATTTTTCCTGGAACCAGAAATACTATCAAAGGGAAGCAGGTCACCAGCAAAACAGAAGCTCTCCTGCTGCACACAGAGCAGAGTTGCTTACAAGCATGGAGCCATCAGGGATATAGTGTTGAGTACTAAGATCTGAACTGTATCACTCCCCCTACTTCTGAGTGCTTGCCTGAGGGCAGGCACTGGCAGGATGCGAAAGCTTGGTCCCGTCAGTGGCAGTGGAGCCAGGGGCTGGCAACTGAGGCCCAGAGTGAGTGCAGTCATGCCCAGCAGGGGCGGAAGCTGAGACAGCTGCAGCAGCAGAAGGAGCTCACAAAAGCGACTTGACCCGCGACTGTCATCCAGGTGAGCAAGAGCAGTCCTGTTTGCAATCCCGCCCTCACAGGTAAGGTGAAAACCGGGAAACTGGATGAGACCTGCTGCTGAGCACAGGAGTGCAGCCCTGCCTGCGGGGCCAAGGCTTCCATCCCTGGCTAGTGAGTACAGTCTCATCTGCAGGGGCAGGGCAAAGTCCAAGGCCAGCCAAGGCTTGTAGCCTGGAAGCAAGAGAGCAGTCTTGCCTGCGGGGGCAGGACGGAGTCAGAGGACCAGTCAGAGCTAGCCCAAACATGTGAAAGCACTGACCCCCCCAGCTGGGGCTGGCCACGGTTTGCAGCACAAGCATACGAGTGCAGTCCCACCCTCAGAGGAGGTGCAGAGGCTGGACTGGCCAAGGTTTGCAGCCAGGGCATGTGAACACATTCCTGCCCATGGAGGTGAGGCAGAAACTGCAGTGACTGCTGCATGGTCTGGCACCAGGAACACCTGTGCCCAAATAACTGAGGCAGCAGCAGAGGGGATGGTGGGCCTGCAGACAGACAACATCTATGGAACACAAGGGTGACACCCATTGAACTCCTGTGGCCACACTGTTCTTATACACAGACAAAATGAGAAGGCAGAGAAATACAACTCAAATGAATCAAGAGAAATCTTCAGAAAAGGATTTGAATGAGTCGAAAATAACCAAATTACTGGATGCAGAGTATAAAATAATGATTGTTAGGATGCTCAAAGATCTTAGAGGAACAATAGATGGAAATAATGAGCACCTAAATAAAGAGATAGCAAGTATAAAAAAGGACATTGTAATAATAAAAAAGAATCTGTCAGAAATGACAAATATGATATCAGAAATGAAGACCACACGGGAAGAAATTAAAAGCAAGATGAAGCTGAGAATCGATTCAAAGAGTTAGAGGACAATATAAACAAAAGCATGGAAGCAGAGCAGCATAAAGAAAAGAGGCTTAAAAAGTCTGAGGAAACTCTATGAGAGTTCTGTGACAACATGAAGAGAAATAACATTTGCATCATAGGGGTTCCTGAAGGAGAAGAGAAAAAACAAGGGATAGAGAATCTGATTGAATAAATCATAGCTGAAAACTTCTCTAAATTGATAAAGGAAAAAGTTGCACAAGTTTAAGAAGCACAGAGAGTTCCGTTAAGAACCCATAAAGGGGAGATGACGTCAGAGTAATGGCGGGGTAGGAAGCGATACCGATAAATCTCCCCCAAAACTCAACAAGATCTTCAACCAGAAACAGAAAAACCTATACTTGGAGCCTCCAGATGCTTTGCAATACACCCGAAGGTATGGTTGAGTGACAAATTGGCTAAATATATAACTAAACCCCAAAGGAAATAGGGAGTAAGAAATGCTCCGCCTTCCTCACTAACCTAAACAGGGCGGCTTTCTCTGGTAACTGTGAATATAGAAACTGAGGTGGGCAAAGGGGGTGAATAGATCCAGGCCGTGGCACAAACGGCCGAACCAGGCTGTGGCACGGAGATCCAAGCCGAGGAAAAACTGATCCTGTGGCAACCCAGGCAATACAAGCTAACACTCACGCCAAACCCAAACGAAGAAAGACAAGTGGGGCAGCCATTTTACCTGATCTCTTGGTTGGTGCGCAGTTAGTGGGTGAGAGATTTCTTCCTAAGCCCCGGGAGTGGGTGCCCATGTTACCCCACAGAGAGGCAGAGTCAGAGGTCTTTCTGTGGGCCAAAAGCAGAATCTCTGGGCAGCCCAAGTGCCCTGGGAAAGCCGCGCATGGGAGGGAGTGAGAACTAATTCCAACGGTGGAAATTTTCCGTGCTGGTGGGGGTTTCACTCAGAGGGAAACGTGGCCGGCCTCATATCCTGGTCTGCGCGCGCAGACAGTGAGTGAGAGATTCCTCCGAGTGCCTCGGCAGTGCGCGCCCGTGTTATCGCACAGAGGGGCAGAGTCAGGGGCCTTTGTGTGGGCCAAAGCGGAATCTTGGGCCACCCCAGCGCCTTGCAAAAGCCGCGCACGGGGACGGAGCGAGAGCCAATTCCAACGCTGCAACTTTTCCATGCGGTTGGAGGTTTCACTCAGAGCGTGAGACTGCTGGCCGGATATCCTGGTCTGCGCACACAGATAGTGAATGAGAGTTTCCTCCAAGCACCCCGGAAGTGGGCGCCCGTCTGTGTTACCGGACAGAGTGGCAGAGCCTGAGGTCTGTGAGTGGGCGGAAAGCCCGCCTGATTATGCTAGCAGCTCTGATTGACTGAGCCTTACCCAGAGCCCTGTGCTGAGTGGAAATAGAGTGGGGAGTTGCCAGCTCTTTGAGCCTCTTACTATCCAGGCAGAGGCAGCAGCAACCCCATAGTTGGATTATCAGGCTACTAATTGAGGAAGGAAAGACTAGGAGAAAGGATCCAGGAACACAGACTATCTCACTGTCGGAGCCTATAAATGCTAATGAGCCTCGACTGCCAACGAGACTAAAGCACAATACATGACGTTGCCATAGAGACTTATCAACTGCAAACCTCTACCTGAGCGTGCCAAAGGGGCAGAACCCGGGGTACAGAGTCACCAACCAGGAAGAGGGAGAGAAAAGAAAAAACAAGAAGATAACCTCTCAAAATCAAGAATAATCTGCAGACTTTATAACCTATCCCATTTTATTATATTTGTTCATTTGTTTCTCTTATCTTCATTCTTGATACTTTTTTTCCTCCTCCAATTTGACCGATTAACTCTCTGCAAGTCTAACTCTCTGCTCTCCTTGAACTACACTACCCATAAGTGTTACATCTCCCATTATCTTTTCTCTCCTCTTCCTTTCTCTATGAGGGTTGAACTCCAAAACCCTTAACTCTCTCTCTCTCTCTCTCTCTCTCTCCTTTCTTTTTTCTTCTTTTAGTGGTTCCCTCTTTTTTTCTCTCTCTCTCTTTCTTTTCTCCCTCTATATTAGTTTCTTCCTTTCTCCTTTACATCTCCTCTCATTCAAACCTCAATAACAAACAAATTATCTTATCTGGGACTCAAACTTATGTTTGTGGCATTTTGGGGGGTTTTTACTTCACCTTTTTAACTCACTAGCAGTACTCCCATTCCTGGCTCTCCATTTTATCTAGTTCTTGTTCCACTAAATACAATAGTATTTTTTTTAATTTGTCCCCCCATTTTTCTGTTTTCCTCTTATTCCTCTCATCATAACTCTTAGACAACCAACACCTAAAAGCAAATCATTTTATTCTTGACCCAAATTTTTTCCTTATTTGCTTTTTGTGGGTCCATACCCCCTTTTTTTCTATTTTTCTTTTTTTTGCCCCTTTATTACTTTTCCCCAATTCAGGCCCTCCATCACAGGCATTGTTTGTTATAATTCACAGTTCACCACAAGATTTTCTCAAGAAAGAGGGGAGAGGAGAGGAGAGGAAAAAAGGAGGGGGGGAATAATTTCCTTTTTTAAAAAAATTTTTATTTTATTTTATTTTTATTTCATTAATAATTTTTTTAAAAAAACAACTCTTTTCGATTTTTTATTTTTTTATTTTTTTAACTTTTTATTCTTTACTAAATCTCATTAATACTATCAACAAAACCACCCTCAGATGCCATTAAGGAAGAGAAAATCGAATATCATGGATACAAAAGAAAAAGAGGTAACACAGATGAGGAAAAATCTATGGAGAAAAAATTTAATATATTGGAAACCTTGGAGCTAAATGACAGAGAATTCAAGATAGAAATCCTAAAAATGCTCCGAGATATACAAGAAAACACAGAAAGGCAATTTAGGGAGCTCAGAAAACAACTCAATGAACACAAAGAATATATGTCCAAGGAAATTGAAACTATAAAACAAATCAAACAGATATGAAAACTCAATTCACGAGCTGAAAAATGAAGTAACAAGCTTAGCTAAAAGAACAGGTCAGATAGAAGAGAGGATTAGTGAAATAGAAGACAAACAACTTGAGGCACAACAGAGAGAAGAAGAAAGAGACTCAAAAATTAAAAAAAAATGAGATAGCCCTACAAGAATTATCTGACTCCATCAAAAAGAATAACATAAGAATAATAGGTATATCATAAAATAAAATAAATAAGAATAATAGGTATATCAGAGGGAGAAGAGAGAGAAAATGGAATGGAGAACATACTCAAAGAAATAATAGATGAGAACTTCCCAAGCCTGTGGAAAGAACTAAAGCCTCAAGTTCAAGAAGCAAACAGAACTCCGAGTTTTCTTAACCCCAACAAACCTACTCCAAGGCATATCATAATTAAATTGACAGAAACCAACAGCAAAGAAAAAATTCTCAAGGCAGCCAGGGAAAAGAAGAATACAACATATAACGGAAGGCCCTTTAGATTATCATCAGATTTCTCAGCAGAAACTCTACAAGTTAGAAGAGATGGACCCCAATATTTAAAGTCCTGAAAGAGAGGAACTTTCAGCCACGAATACTATACCCATCAAAGCTATCCTTCAAATATGAAGGAGAAATAAAAACATTCACAGATACAGAAAAGATGAGGAAATTTATCATCAGAAAAACCCCACTCCAGGAATTACTAAAGGGGGTTCTCCAATCAGATACAAAGAACAAACAAAAAAAAACAACAGAGCCACAAGTAAGATCTCCAAGAAAAACACAATAAAACTAAATTTAAACTGTGACAACAACAAAAAGAAAGAGGGGGAGAAGATGGAGATTAACAGTAGCAAAGGATGATGGAGTGCAAAAGTACTCACAAAATAGTTCACTACAATGAACAGGGTAGGGACCCTTTTCATTAATCAAAGGTAACCACCATTGAAAAAACCACCACAGAAGCCCATGAAATAAAAAAGATTGCAACAGAAGAAAGATGTATGGAATACAACCAAATAAAAACAAATATAGAAAAACAAAAGAGAAGGATCAAACAGGACACAAAACTAACAGAAAGCAAGATATAAAATGGCAATAGGGAACTCACAAGTATCAATAATTACACTAAATGTAAACGGATTAAACTCACCAATAAAAAGGCACAGAGTAACAGAATGGATTAAAAAAGAAAATCCAACTGTATGCTGCCTACAGGAAACTCATCTAAGTAACAAGGATAAAAACAAATTCAAAGTTAAAGGCTGGAAAACAATACTCCAAGCAAATAACATCCAAAAAAAAAGCAGGTGTAGCAATACTTATATCGGATAATGCTGACTACAAGACAGGAAAAGTACTCAGAGACAAAAATGGCCATTTCATAATGGCTAAGGGGACACTGAATCAAGAAGACATAACAATTCTTAATATATATGCACCAAACCAAGGAGCACCAAAATATATAAGACAGCTACTTGTTGATCTTAAAACAAAAACTGACAAAAATACAATCATACTTGGAGACCTCAATACACCGCTGACGGCTCTAGATCGGTCATCCAAACAGAGAATCAACAAAGACATAGTGGCCTTAAACAAAACACTAGAGCACCTGGATATGATAGACATCTACAGGACATTTCATCCCAACGTGACTGAGTATACATTTTTCTCCAGTGTACATGGATCATTCTCAAGAATTGACCATATGTTGGGCCACAAAAACAACATCAGCAAATTCAGAAAAATTGAAGTTGTACCAAGCATATTTTCTGATCATAAAGCCTTGAAACTAGAATTCAACTGCAAAAAAGAGGAAAAAAATCCCACAAAAATGTGGAAACTAAACAACACACTTTTAAAAAATGAATGGGTCAAAGAAGAAATAAGTGCAGAGATCAAAAGATATATACAGACTAATGAAAATGACAATACGACATATCAGAATCAATGGGATGCAGCAAAAGCAGTGATAAGAGGGAAGTTCATATCACTTCAGGCATATATGAACAAACAAGAGAGAGCCCAAGTGAACCACTTAACTTCGCACCTTAAGGAACTAGAAAAAGAAGAACAAAGACAACCCAAAACCAGCCGAAGAAAGGAGATAATAAAAATCAGAGCAGAAATAAATGAATTAGAGAACAGAAAAACTACAGAAAAAATTAATAGAACAAGGAGCTGGTTCTTTGAAAAGATCAACAAAATTGACAAACCCTTGGCAAGACTTACCAAGGAAAAAAACAGAAAGAACTCATATAAACAAAATCCAAAATGAAAGAGGAGAAATCACCACGGACACCGTAGATATACAAAGAATTATTGTTGAATACTATGAAAAACTTTATGCCACTAAATTCAACAACCTAGAAGAAATGGATAAATTCCTACAACAATACAACCTTCCTAGACTGAGTCAAGAAGAAGCAGAAAGCCTAAACAGACCTATCAGTAGAGAAGAAATAGAAAAAAACATTAAAAACCTCCCCAAAAATAAAAGTCCAAGCCCTGACGGCTATACCAGCAAATTTTATCAAACATTCAAAGAAGACTTGGTTCCTATTCTACTCAAAGTCTTCCAAAAAATTGAAGAAGAAGCAATACTTCCAAATACATTTTATGAGGCCAACATAACCCTCATACCAAAACCAGGCAAGGATGGCACAAAGAAAGAAAACTGCAGACCAATATCTCTAATGAATACAGATGCTAAAATACTAAACAAAATACTAGCAAATCGAATACAACAACATATTAAAAAAATAATACATCATAATCAAGTGGGATTCATCCCAGAATCTCAAGGATGGTTCAACATACGTAAAACGGTTAACGTAATACACCATGTCAACAAAACAAAGAACAAAACCCACATGATCTTATCAATAGATGCAGAAAAGGCTTTTGATAAAATACAACACAATTTTATGTTTAAGACTCTCAAGAAAATGGGTATAGAAGGAAAATATCTCAACATGATAAAGGCCATATATGATAAACCATCAGCTAACATCATATTAAATGGCACAAAACTGAAGGCTTTCCGCCTTAAATCAGGAACAAGACAGGGTTGTCCACTCTCTCCACTCTTATTTAATGTGGTACTAGATGTTCTAGCCAGAGCAATCAGACAAGACAAAGAAATAAAAGGCATCCATATCAGAAAAGAAGAAGTAAAGGTATCACTTTTTGCAGATGATATGATCCTATACATCGAAAACCCCAAAGAATCCACAAAAAGACTACTAGAAACAATAAGCCAATACAGTAAGGTCGCAGGATACAAAATTAACATACAGAAGTCAATAGCTTTTCTATATGCCAACAATGAAACAATTGAGAATGAACTCAAAAGAATAATCCCCTTCACGATTGCAACAAAAAAAAATAAAATACTTAGCAATAAAGATAACAAAGAATGTAAAGGACTTATATAATGAAAACTATAAACCATTGTTAAGGGAAATCGAAAAAAGATATAATGAGATGGAAGAATATACCTTGTTCTTGACTAGGAAGAATAAATATAATCAAGATGGCTATATTACCCAAAGCAATATACAAATTTAATGCAATACCCTTCAAACTTCAAATGACGTTTTTAAAAGAAATAGAGCAAAAAATCATCAGATTTATATGGAAGTATAAAAAACCCCGAATAGCCAAAGCAATCCTAAAGAAAAGAATGAAGCTGGGGGTATTACAATACCTGACTTCAAACTCTATTATAGGGCCTGACAGTCAAAACAGCATGGTATTGGCAGAAAAATAGACACTCAGATCAATGGAACAGAATAGAAAGTCCAGAAATAAAACCACATATATATAGTCAAATAATTTTTGATAAAGGGGCCAACAACACACAATGGAGAAAAGAAAGTCTCTCCAATAAATGGTGCTGGGAAAACTGGAAAGCCACATGCAAAATAATGAAACTGGACTACAGTCTCTCCCCCTGTACAAAAATTAACTCAAAATGGATCAAAGATCTAAACATAAGACCTGAAACAATTAAGTACATAGAAGAAGACATAGGTACTCAACTCATGGACTTGGTTTTAAAGAGCATTTTATGAATTTGACTCCAAAGGCAAGAGAAGTGAAGGCAAAAATTAATGAATGGGACTACATCAGACTAAGAATTTTTTTCTCAGCAAGAGAAACTGATAACAAAATAAACAGACAGCCAACTAAATGGGAAATGATATTTTCAAACAACAGCTCAGATAAGGGCCTAACATCCAAAATATACAAAGAACTCATAAAACTCAACAACAAACAAACAAACAATCCAATAAAAAAATGGGAAGAGGATATGAACAGATACTTCTCCCAGGAAGAAATACAAATGGCCAACAGATATATGAAAAGATGCTCATCTTCTTTAGCTATTAGAGAAATGCAAATCAAAACTGCAATGAGATACCACCTCACACCTGTTCGATTAGCTATTATTAGCAAGACAGGTAATAGCAAATGTTCGCGAGGCTGTGGAGAAAAAGGAACCCTCATTCACTGTTGGTGGGAATGTAAAGTAGTACAACCATTATGGAAGAAAGTATGGTGGTTCCTCAAAAAACTGAAAATAGAACTACCTTATGACCCAGCAATCCCTCTAATGGGTATATACCTCCAAAACTCAGAAACATTGATACGTAAAGACACATGCAGCCCCATGTTTATTGCAGCATTGTTCACAGTGGCCAGGACATGGAAACAACCAAAAATCCCGTCAATAGATGACTGGATAAAGAAGATGTGGCACATATACACTATGGAATGCTACTCAGCCATAAGAAATGATGACATCAGTACATTTACAGCAAAATGGTGGGATCTTGATAACATGATACAAAGCGAAATAAGTAAATCAGAAAAAACCAGGAACTGCATTATTCCATACGTAGGTGGGACATAAAATGAAACTAAGAGACGTTGATAAGAGTGTGGTGGTTACGGGGGGGAGGGGGGAATGGGAGAGGGAAAGGGGGGTGGGAAGGGGCACAAAGAAAACAAGATAGAAGGTGACAGAGGACATTCTGACTTTGGGTGGTGGGTATGCAACATAATTGAACAACAAGATAACCTGGACTTGTTATCTTTGAATATATGTATCCTGATTTATTGATGTCACCCCATTAAAAAAATAAAATTATTAAAAAAAAAAGAACCCATAAAGGCCAACACCAAGACACATGATATTTAAAATACAAAAATTAAGAGATAAAGAAAAAATACAAAAATCTTTAAAAGAAAAGCAGTCTATTACCTACAAAGGAGCCCCCATAAGGATAACATCTGACTTCTCAACAGGAACATTAGGGATCAGAAGGAAATGGCAAGAAATATTCAAAGTAATGCAAAACAAGATCCTACAATGAAGAGAAATCTATCCAGCAAGGCTATCATTTAAAATTAAAGAAAAAATAAAAAGCTTCCCAGACAAAAACAATCCCAAGAAATTCATTACAACCAAACCAATGCTACAAAAATGTTAAGCCTACTTCAAAGAGAACAAAGGGGAAAGAAAACAATCTAGTAAAAGAGGAATATAGATTTAAAAAATAAAATGGTGGGCCCTGACCGGTTGGTTCAGTGGTAGAGCGTTGGCCTGGCGTGCCGAAGTCCCGGGTTCGATTCCCAGCCAGGGCACAGAGGAGAAGCACCCATCTGCTTTTCCACCCCTCCCCCTCTCCTTCCTCTCTGTCTCTCTCTTCTCCTCCCACAGCCGAGGCTCCATTGGAGCAAAAGATGGTCCGGACGCTGGGGATGTCTCCTTGGCCTCTGTCCCAGGCACTAGAGCGGCTCTGGTCGCAACAGAGTGATGCCCCAGATGGGCAGAGCATCACCCCCTGGTGGGCGTGCTGGGTGGATCCTAGTCGGGCGCATGTGGGAGTCTGTCTGACTGCCTCCCCGTTTCCAGCTTCAGAAAAATACAAAAAAATAAAATAAAATGGTAATAAACAACTACATATCAATAATAACCTTAAATGTAAATGAATTAAATGCTCCAATCAAAAGACATTGGGCTGCTGTGTGGATAAGAAAATAGGATCCATACATATGCTGTGTACAAGAGACACACCTCTAAACAAAAGATACACATAGACTGAAAGTAAAGAGATGGAAAAAAATATTTCATACAAATAAAAAAAAGATGGAGTAGCAATACTTATATCAGACAAAATAGACTTTAAAATAAAGAATATAGTAAGGGATAAAGAAGGTCACTACATAATGATAAAGGGAGCAATCCAACAGGAATATATAACCATTATAAATATCTACATACCTAATATAGGAGCACCTAAATACATAAAACAGATTTTGATGAGCATAGAGGCCAAGATCAATACCAATACTATAATATTAGGGGATTTTAATACCCCACTAACATCACTGGATAGATCGTCAAGAAAGAAAATTAACAAAGAAACAGCAGACTTAAAGGACACACTAGATCAACTGGATTTAATAGATATATTCAGAACTTTCACCCTAAAGCAGCAGAATATACATTCTTTTTAAGTGCTCATGGTACATTCTCTAGGATAGACCCCATGCTGGGACACAAAATGAGTCTCAACAAGTATAAGAAGATTGAAATCATATCAATAATCTTCTTGGATCTCAATACCATGAAACTAGAAATCAACTACAATAGAAAAAGTGAAAAACACTCAAACACTTGGAAACTAAATAGCATGTTATTAAATGAGGTTTGGATTAACAATGAGATCAAGAAAGAAATAAAATTTTTTTAAAAACAATGAAAACTAACATACATTAACTCAAAATTTATGGGACACAGCAAAAGCTGTCCTGAGAGGGAAGCTCATAGCACTACAGGCATACTTTAAGAAGCAAGAAAAAAGTTCAAATAAAGAATTTAACGCTGTATCTAAAAGAACTAGAAAAAGAACAGCAAGTAAAACCCAGAGGAAGTAGAAGGAAGAAAATAATAAGGATCAGAGAGAAAATAAATGACTTAAAGTTTAAAAAAAATACAGAGAATCAATAAAACCAAGAGCTGGTTCTTAGAAAAGGTAAACAAAATTAATCAAACTTTAACCAGACTCACCAAGAAAAGAAGTGAGAGGACTCAAATAAATAAAATTAAAAATGAGCGAGGAGAAGTAACAACTGACACAATAGAAATACAAAGGATTTTAAGAAAATATTATGAAGATCTGTATGCCATAAAATTAGACAACCTATGCAAAATGGACAAATTTCTCAAAACATGTAATAATTTAAAAATTGATATAGAAGAATCAGATAACCTAAACAGATTGATTTCATTAAATGAGATTGAAACAGTTATCAAAAAACTCTCAACAAACAAAAGTCCTGGGCCAGATGGCTCACTGGCGAATTTTACCAAATATTAAAAGTAGAACTAGCTCCTATCCTCAAGCTATTTCAAAAAATTCAAGAGAAGACTTCCAAACTTTTTTTATGAGGCAAGCATAATACTGATTCCAAAACCAGGCAAATACACTACAAAGAAAGAAAACTGTAGAACAATATCCCTGATGAACTTAGATGCTAAAACTCTCAACAAAATATTAGCAAAAATGATCCAACAATACAAAAAAACCCCCCATACATCATGATCAAGTGGCATTTATTCTAGGGAGACAAGGCTGGTACAATATCTGCAATCAATCAATGTGATTCACATATAAACAAAAGAAAATATAAAAATCACATGATAATATCAATAGATGCAGAAAAAGCATTGGATAAAATCTAGTACCTATTTATGATCAAAATTCTTAGCAAAGTGGGGATAGAGGGATCATAACTCAACATAATAAAGGCCATTTATAACAAACCCAAAGCCAACATAATAATCAATGGGCAAAATTTAAAAGAAATCTCCTTAAGATCAGGAACAAGGCATGAGTTCCCCCTTTCACCACTCTTATTCAACATAGTTCTGGAAGGCCTAGCCACAGCAATCAGACAAGAAGAAGAAATAAAAGGCATCCGAATTGGAAAAGAAAAAGTAAAACTATCATTATTTGCTGATGATATGATACTGTAATTTGAAAACCTTAATGTCTCAGTCAAAAAACTACTGGACCTGCCCTGTCCAGTTGGCTCAGCGGTAGAGCATCGGCCTGGCATGCGGGGGACCCGGGTTCGATTCCCGGCCAGGGCACATAGGAGAAGCGCTCATTTGCTTCTCTACCCCCCCTCTTTCCTCTCTGTCTCTCTCTTCCCCTCCCGCAGCCAAGGCTCCATTGGAACAAAGATGGCCCGGGCGCTGGGGATGGCTCCTTGGCCTCTGCCCCAGGCACTAGAGTGGCTCTGGTTGCGGCAGAGCGACGCCCTGGAGGGGCAGAGCATCGCCCCCTTGTGGGCATGCCGGGTGGATCCCGGTCGGACGCATGTGGGAGTCTGTCTGACTGTCTCTCCCCGTTTCCAGCTTCAGAAAAAAAACACAAAAATTACTGGACCTAATAAATGAATTCAGCCAGGTGGCAGGATATAAAGTCAATATGCAGAAATCAGTGGCGTTTTTATACACCAACAATGAACTGTCTGAAAGAGAAATTAAGAAAACAATCCCCTTCACTATTGTAACAACAACAAAAAATACCTAAGAGTAAATTTAACTAAAAAGGTTAAAGAGTTGTACTTGGAAAATTATAATACATTGTTAAAGGAAATCAAGGAAGATACAAACAAATGGAAGCATATACCATGTCCATGGATAGGATGAATAAACATCATTAAAATGTTTATATTACCCAAAGCAATATATAAATTCAACGCAGTTTTTATTAAAATACAAATGGAATAATTTAAAGATATAGGAAAATATTCCAAAAATTTATATGAAACCAAAATTAACAAGAATAGCCACAGCAATCTTGAAAAGGAAGAATAAAGTGGGAGTTGTCACACTTCCTGATATCAAGTTATACTACAAGGTCATTGTACTCAAAACAGCTCGGTACTGGAATAAGAACAGATATATAGATCAATGGAACAGAACAGAGAACTCAGAAATAAACCCACGTCTATATCAACAATTGATATTTGACAAAGGAGGTAAGAGCATACAATGGAGTAAAGACATTCTCTTTAACAAATGGTATTGGGAAAATTGGACAGGTATTTGCAAAAAAAAAAAATGAAACTGGATCACCAACTTACACTATTCACAAAAGTAAACTCAAAATGGATAAAAGACTTAAAATTAAGTCGTGAAACCATAAACATAAAACATAGGCAGTTAACTCTTGATATTTCTCGTAGCAATATTTTTGCTGATTTATCTCCATGGGCAAGTGAAATAAAGGACAGGATGAACAAATGGGATTATATGAAACTCAAAAGCTTTTGCACAGCAAAAGACACCATGAACAAAATAAAAAGACAACCCACGCAATGGGAGAATATATTTGCCAATTTGTCTGAAAGGGGTTAATAAGCAAGATTTATAAAGAACTTCTAAAATTCAACACCAGCAAAATAAACAATCCAATCAAAAAATTTGCAAAAAAAAAATAATGAACAGACACTTCTCCAAAGAGGACATACAGATGGCTAGTAGGCATATAAAAAAATGTTCAACATCATTAATCATTAGAGAAATGAAAATTAAAACCACAATGAGGTACCACCGCACACCTGTCAGTATGGCGCTGATTAACAAAACAGCACATAATTAGTGCTGGAGAGGGTCAGGAGAAAAGGGAACCCTACTGCACTGCTGGTGGGAATGCAGACTGGTGCAGCCACTGTGGAAAACAGTATGGAGATTCCTCAAAAATTTAAAAATGGAACTGCCCTTTGACCCAACTATTTCACTTTTAGGAATAAATATATCCTATTAATACCAAATCAGTGATTCAAAAAAAGAAATGCACCCCCATGTTTATTTCAGCATTGTTTACAACAGCCAAGATCTAAAAACAGCCCAAGTGTCCGTCAATGGATGAGTGGATTTAAAATTTTGGTCATACATATATACACAGTGAATTACTACGTTGCCGTGATGATGAAGGAAATCTTACCTTTTGCGACAACATAGATCAGGGGTCCCCAAACTACATCCCACGGGCTGCATGCGGCCTTCTGAAGCCATTTATCTGACTCTCGCCACACTTCTGGAATGGGTACCTCTTTCATTGGTGGTCAGTGAGAGGAGCATAGTTCCCATTGAAATACTGGTCAGTTTGTTGATTTAAATTTACTTGTTTTTTATTTTATATATTGTATTTGTTCCCGTTTTGTTTTTTTACTTTAAAATAAGATATGTGCAGTGTGCATAGGGATTTGTCATAGCTTTTTTTTTTTTATAATCCGGCCCTCCATTGGTCAGAGGAACAGTGAACTGTCCCCCTCTGTAAAAAGTTTGGAGACCTCTGACATAGATGGTCCTGGAAACTATTATTATAAGTGAAATAAGCCAGGCAGAGAAAAAAAAATACCATGTGACCTCACTAATTTGAGAAATCCAATGAACAATGTGAACTGAGCAAAGGAACAGAAGCAGAGGTGGGATCAAAGGGGCCAGAGGGAAAGCAGTCAGAGAAAAAGTAGAAGAGAAGATGAGATCAGAGAAAGAAAAAAGATTAATGAAATTATATATATAACACAAAATTATAGAGAACAGGACAACAAATTCTATAGGTAAGGGGGAAAGGCACTGGGGGGGGAAGGGGGCATAGGGGGACTGAGAGGAAATAAGGGAATGGGGGATATATTCAGTGGGACACTTGAATCTGTGTAAACACAAATTAAAATCATAAATTAAAAAATTTTTAAAAAGGATAAGAAAAAAGACAGCCTATAAAAAATCACCCTAAGGTTTAATGCAGTGGTTCTCAAATTCTGTGCCAGAGCACAGAACACACTGGTGCACCCTGGAATACTTTCAGGTATTCTCTATGGTATTCCATAGAAATGGGTGCCTGTTGGGGACCAAAAAAACAACAGGGTTTTTGGAGTTTAGATTTTTGGGGGACAGATGTGTGGGAAATTAGCTGTAAGCTGACAGTCTGCCCAAACCCCCACCTCACTTGTCTGATTAGGTTATAAAAGACTGTTAAGCTGTGGTGCTGGATTGTTTACATTACCCTCCCATGTTCCTCAGAAAGACTGAATGCAAGTTTCTTTTATCCTTTGTTTGGTGTAAAGTTAAGGTGATATGTATGGTGGGGGTTTCGGATTGATGATTATACATAAGGAATTGTCTCTTGAAGTCTTTTGGATTTCTATAAAATAAGAATATGTGGCAATATCAAAAAAAACTTTTAACATTTTACTACAGTTTTCAACATTCTATTTATTTGAATTAGGGTTTTCTACCCTCAACACAATTAAGAGTAAAAAAATGAAGAATTCTTTAATGTATTGATGAGGAAATGAGACTTTGCCTTTCAAATATATGCCCAAATATTGAAGAAATCACTATGACACATCAGGCTCATGTTTCTCATAAACACAAGAATGAAAAAACTTAAGACATTCATGCTGGGACCTGCTGAATTTACTAAATCTTACTTAGAATGTATCTGTATATATAAAAATAATTTTTCTCATTTTTTAATATTTAACCCCTCTTTTTTACCAATTCTAAAAAGCATAATTCAAAAAATGTAACATAAAAATGTTTTTTAATGTCAGAATAAATTTAATTTTTTGTATTTATTTTGTTTAATTACCATAAAAGCACACTTGAACTTTATATTTTTTCTTTATTATTTGACATAATTATTATATATAAACAATTTCTCAGAAATTTGTATATAGTGCGCCTACAATTATTTGTAGGATTTTAAATGCACCCTGACTTCAAAAAGTTTGAGAATCACTGGTTAATGCATATGCTGTTATGGGCCATGCAGAAAGGGGCTGCAGATCTCTTAACTGAGAGAGAAGCTACAGGGTAGATGAAAATTATATAAGTGCTAAGAATGTGAGAATCCAGTGTAATAGAAATTTCTAGAGTCTCAAAAGGGGGAATAAGGAGAGAACAAGCATTCCTTCTTCCTTGAAAGGGGAGAAACCAAAAGAATACAAGGGAAATGAAGCAAAAGGAATAATTGAGTCAGCCAGTTATAAATTAACTATATCCCATAGTTCTCTAAATGATTGCTTAGAGCTGCTTGCAATACTAAGCAAGAAAAGCAGGACTTTTATGTAGCTCCAACCAGTGATCTGGAAACCCCTTCCCCCTTGCTGATCCTTTCCAAACTACCCCACCTCTCCTTGAGTCCTGGGAAACCTTAAACAAAGGAATCATGTGTTCATTGCTTAGATACTGTAAAGGTGTATAACATATAAGAAAATCTGATTCAGGAAGCTCATGCTTTGGTGCTACTAGTTCCACATACTCTGCTGGCTACTAATAAATTCTCCTTCCTCTATTAATCAAGCTGTCTGGGTGTCATTCTCTGTTGGTTGTTACTTCCTGCAACATGATCTTTGAGAGTACCTCATTATAGACAGGCATCCCAAATGGTAGCCAAGACACTCTAAGAGAGTGAGGGGACTCCCTTAGATCAGGCATTCTTGAGTCTAAGGGTTCCCAAGCCAAGAGGCTGAGGGGTCTTCTGACTTGAGCTAGGGCTTTTGAGAATGAGTGAGAATGAGGGAGAGCAAATCAGAAGACCTGGTGAAAGGGATTGTAGGATCATTCACCAAAACTGATGAGTGTGGACTAAGAAGTCAGCAATTGAGAAAAAAAAATTCCAATGTCTGTCATCCTCTTTGGCTTGCTCAGGAGGATTATGAGGGAAGACTTCAGTGCAGGTTGGTCCCAAGACCCTGAGCAGGATTTGGAGGTAAACACAGGATGAGTTACCATTGCCCAATGCTCTCGAATTTGAAAGCCCAAGATAGTCATGGACCAGAGCACTGCTCCCATCCTGTCCACATGGGATCCTCCTGAATTTCAGCACCAAATGTTAGGTTGTCAAAGGAGAGATACATAAGTCCTGGTAAATTTTATAAGAAGTTTATTTATGCATCTTCCAACAGATCCTAGTGGCATCAGCAGCAAAAATATAAAAAGCCTCAGCTAATATAGAACTGAGTTAGGGTGATTTCTCACCACAAGGGAAAAATCTCTGTTATCTGTGGAGGTTTAAACAATGGAGGAGGGACAGTGGTACTGACTAAGTAAAGAATGTTCAGCAAGTGATGGGGAGATGACTAACTGTCAAGCTGCCTACCTTATGGTTAAGCAGATTGCTCAGGTGGGGAGTCACAAGAACTTCTCTGGCCCCAGGTTACCTAATGTTCAACCTTTCTAACTGAGGTTATTGGTAAGGGGCCCTGGACCTAAACTTAACAATATCCTTGTAAGATTCCAATAACTTCAAATCTCTGATAAACATACGGTGATTGGTTCAGAATATTCTAATTCTACATTTCTAAACAGTTCTGATTAGTTTCTTTTATGTTCCAATTTTTAAAAATAAATTTTTATTAATTTTAATGGGGTGACATCAATAAATCAGGGTACATATGTTCAAAGAAAACATCTCCAGGTTATCTTGTCATTCAATTATGTTGCATACCCATCACCCAAAGTCAGTTCTGATTAGTTTTTAAGAATAAACTATAAATAAGGAAATTGGTCACCACCTCATGGAAATTTATATCTATTGTTTCTTACCTTTTTATACCCTAAGTGATACATTGTAGGTCACATGAAGCCTTGTCTCTATCCAACTTTTCATTTTGTTTTTGGTGTGATTTGACTATGATGTTCAAATGCCTGTTTTCTCTTTAATAATCAATCAGTGGTCCCTTTCTTCCTCTACCTCAATCTGTTCATCTTCTGCTCTGCTCTACTTTCTGCCCTTTCTTCTAGCCACTGACCCTTTTTCTTATGTGGGTCAAAAACACATAGATATTGGAAAGAACTCAATCACCAATTTTCCAGGTATAGATGAAATGATCATGCTCTAAAGTGAAATGAGGGACAGTAGTAGCACACACACTTTCATGGCATGAACATATAATGTAAACATACCACACCCATGCACTTCACTTATGTAGGTCTGATAAAGGAGGAGCAGGCCGCCTCTTCCCTTAGAAAGAATAAACAAAAATAATACAAAGGAATGGAGTCAACAGGAGTAACCAAGTTAGCCAGTGATAAATTAACTACATCCCATAGTTCTCTAAATGGGTGCTTAGAGTCACTTACAAAACACAGCAAGAATAGCAGGATACATATGTAACTATGATCAGTAATCTGGAAATCCTTTCCACCCTGCTGCCACCACCAAAACATTCTCTCCCCTTTCCTGGAGTCCTGGGAAACCTTAAACAAGAAATCATGTGCCCATTGCATAGATACTGTAAAGGTTTATAATCTGTGAGAAAATCTAAATCAGGGAGCCTGTGTTTTGGAACTACAAGCCTCACATGCTCTGCTGGTTTTAATAAATTCTCCTTCCTTCATTAGTAAAGTTATGAGTATCTACCATCTGTCAGGCTGCTTCCTGTTACAGATTTTGATGCACTGGCAGAGAAACAAGGAGGAAAGACACAGCATTTGGGTGACTTTGGGTACCCCACTGGGGAGCCTCCAAACCATTCTGTATATGTGCCCACTGAATACACACTGGAAAATTTCCCATGTGGATGCCTTACAGGGTTCAAAGGGGAGTTTCCATCTGCTGGTCCCAGCAAGATTCAAATAATGGAGGAACAGGAATGAGGGCATGTCTGAAGCACAGTAATGCATACTGGGCAGGGTAATTAGCTGAGGTCCTGTCCTACTGGACAGAAAGAAGGCCTGATCACCCTCAGGAGAGTCACTTATCATCCTCCATAGGTTAGGAGCAGTGACTATGCACTCTCTACAGGTGTGTGGAGTGGTCCCCATGGAGTGGTGACTCATCACCCCTCCATTGGTTGTGGGGAATAGGCCCCACAGGTTAGGAGTGAAGATTTGTCACCCTCCATGGGTTAGAAATGGTGACTCATTATCTTCAACTGGTGTGTAAGAGGTGGAGTGAAAAAAATTGAGTGCAGAGCAAATGAGATAGACACCAGGATAGGGTTCTGACTCTCTACCATAGGGCCAAAGCTAGTGTTGTGTCCCAATTCATAGTTTCATAGGGCACCTCATATGGCTAAGAGGCAGAATTGCATGTTGTTGGTTTATATCAGCCTGCCATAAGCCAAGAGAATCTGCCATTCCTATGAGAGGAGTAGCTGATGATGAACTGGAGTGGCATCCCCTCCACGTTTTCCTTACCCTTCTCCAGTTTCTTCCTGTGACGTGACTGTTGTCTGTTCTGGGAGGTATGGGAGGTTCACAGGGAAAACCAACTCTATTAACCATGATGGTCAAGAATTTTAAGGAAGTGTTCTCAGGGGATTACAGGGTTACTATGTCCCCAGGAAAATTAAGAACTTTTATGAACTAAAATGGCCCATTTGGGGGTAGGATGGCCAGCAGAAAAGAGCTTAGATAAGTCTTTGTACAGAAGTTGTGGCAAGTAGTCACTAGAGATCCAGGCCAACCCAACCAGTTTTTCTACATAGATACTTATCTTACATTAGTTTTTCACCTTCCTACTTGGTTTAGAAATCAGGTTTCTACAGTATTAATAGCAAAGCATTTCACCAGACCCAGAGAGCCTCTGCAGCAGCCGAAGCTAGAAATTTTAACCTCCAGTGAACCAGAAAAAACAGAAACTCTGGCTCCTCCACCTTACGTGCTGATGAGGCTCTACCCATTCATACCTGATTCTCTCTCTACCCCAGAGACTGCCACTGACTCAGACCCATCAGCACAAGATATATCAAGTCCCAGCATAAGCTCACCCTAGTCAGAGGTGATTCCCACTGCTCCACCAGAATCACATCCAGGCTATTCCCCCTTAGCTGGGATGTTATGCTGAAAAACAATGCCTGGTATGCAGATGGATCTGAGAGAAGGAAGAAACATAGTGATTAAAAAAGCAGAGAAATGTAGTGGAATGGCAGGTGCTGGTGTATCAACCTTTCATCACCACTGACCTCCTCCATTGGAAACACCACACTCCCTCTTACACCAAAAAGCCTTAGGCCCTAATAGATCTCATGCAATTCATATTCCAGACCCACAATCCTACGTGGGCAGACTGACATCAATTTCTCCTCACTCTGTTCAACACAGAGGGAAGACACTGAATAATATAGATGGTGACTAAATGGCAAGAGTAGAATGCTCCTAAGGAGTACCAAAATCCCCCAGAATATGCAAAGATCCAGATGCCAGGAGAAGATCCTAAGTGAGACCCTAATGAAGAAGAGGGCTTGAGATGGCTAAGGAGATATAAAGAGGCTCTCTTCGAAGTCCTATAGAACAGTGGTCTCCAACCCCCAGGCCACAGACTGGTACCAGTCCGTGGGCCACTTGGTACCAGTCCACAGAGAAAGAATAAATAACTTACATTATTTCCGTTTTATTTATATTTAAGCCTGAATGTTTTATTTTTTAAAAATGACCAGATTCCCTCTGTTACATCCATCTAAGACTCACTCTTGATGCTTGTCTCAGTCACGTGATACATTTATCCATCCTACCCTAAAGGCCAGTCCATGAAAATATTTTCTGACATTAAACTGGTCCGTGGCCCAAAAAAGGTTGGGGACCACTGCTATAGGAGGAAGGTCAGGAGACCACTAATATTGACAAGGTGTCAGAAGCTTTGCAGAGGAAGGATGCAAGTCCAAGTGACTTTTATGAGAGATTGTGTGAGACCTACAGAATATATACCCTTTTTGATCCAGAGATTCCAGAGAACCAAAAGAGGGTTAATATGGCCCTTGTCAGCCAGAGTGCAGGAGATATAAAAAAGAAACTCCAGAAATTAGAAGGCTTTGCGGGAATGAACATATCCCAATTCCTGGAAGTAGCCAATAAAGTCTATGTGAATAGGAAAATTACAAGCAAAAAGGAAGGTAAGTGCGGAATTCAGAAAAAGGCTGAATTCATAGTTGCTGTCCTTCAGCAAAAGAAAAGAAAAATCTTTCTTGTTCAAAAATGAGAACAGGCAAGGGCAAGAAATGGCAGTCAGGCTGAGCTTCTATGCATCATGATCAGTGTGCCATCTGCCAAGAAACTGGTCATTGGAAAAATGCAGGTCCCAACCAGGACAAGAGGGTGGTGTGCTTGCCAGCCACCTCCCAAGGTGAAGGTGATAGATACCTGTTGGCATAAGTTTTAGAAGGACTGAGTATGTGTGGTTTAAAAGGAAGGGGGTTTGGAGAACATTTAGGAGGAAACTTCTCGGGCTGAGGGGTGGCTTCTTCCTGCTGTCATCCCTACCTATTTGATATTTCCCTCATGTAGTTCTCCTTGGGGTATTGGGAAATAGGTGTAGGAGCATTTGATTGTAGGTAATCCTAGAGATTTCTCTCATCTGGGCCTGTAGGAATTTGATAAAAAAAAGAGGCAAATATTTGGAGATCAGGAATGCAGAGATAAGAAGGGTTGTATAGCGGGTGTGTGTGTGTGAAAGTTCTTCCATGGTAAAATTAGAGATATTTTTTTCCTGGCAGCCCTGGAGAGAGCAGTTAGCTTGAGTTAAAAGAAATGTTTCATGTCCATTTGTAGGCTCTTCTTCAGCCAAGAAGACTCAGCGATCTTGTCCCCTTACTATGTGAAGGGTAAAAAGATTGAGAAGCGTTAAGAAGTGAATGCTATTCATTCTAGTTCTTCAGGGATATGGGAGAGCTTTAGGGTTAGGGGACCTGTAGGGGTCGAAAGTTAGGATTTAAGAGGTTTGCTGCTATAGGGTTTCATATTTTTCTGTTTCGCGAGGGCAGGTTTCAGGGTTGATGTGTAGGGTTAGGTAGATTTTTGCAATTTTCTGATTGGCGAAGGTCTGCATGTGGTTCTGTAAGAAACCAGTGGACAAACGTAAGAGGCAGGGTCCAAAAGTTAGAAAAATAAATAAGAGAGTGGACTAATGAAAGGCAATAGTCAAGACAACCAGTTTGTGTGAAACCACTGATTCCTTGTTTACGAATTCGCTGGTCTTCAGAGAGAGAGAAAGAATAAGACAGGGAAGCGGCCAGTCTCCCTGCCCCTAGACCTATTTCTTTTTTTAAATTATTTTTATTTATTCGTTTTAGAGAAGAGAGACAGAGAGAGAGAGAGAGAAGGGGGGAGGAGCAGGAAGCATCAACTCCCATATGTGCCTTGACCGGGCATGCCCAGGGTTTTTTTTGAACCAGCAACCTCAGCTTTCCAGGTCGATGCTTGATCCACTATGCCACCACAGGTCAGGCTAGACCTATTTCTGTAGAGATTCCTAAAGCAACAAGAGAGATTACCTGTACAGCTCGTTTGGTCCTTAGATTGATGGGTAGTGTACTAGGAATTGAAAGAGGCTCATGGGGTAGGATTAGGTTGATATTTGGGGTGAGATAGATTAGGGTACAGGTTTTTGTCTAATTAGTATGGAGACACAGATAGGTGTTGGTTCCACACAAGTAGAAAGTTCCTGATTTGGTGAGGTAGGTTGAGAGGTGCAGTGGGAGTTGTCAGCATCACGGTGTGTGGACCTGTCCATGTGAAAGTCAGTCCTTGGGTGATGTAATGCTGGAAGTGCCTCTTGGTCAGTCTTTGAACAGTTTGCTGAGTAACCTGTAAATCCTGTAAGTACTTAAGGAAAGGGTGGGTACATTTCTACACTTTGCCGTTAGAGTTTAAGTCCTAGTGACCACTGCTTCTAGCTGGAATTGGCAGCTGGTTCCAGCCTACAATAGGCATGGGGCATTGAGACAAGAGGAATAAAGGAGATATTATATATTAAATAAAGTAACAAACTCAGACTGTCAATACCCACAGTAGAGATCTTTGAGGGATAAATAAAATTCAAATATACAGGTAAGGCATAGTAGATGGCCCTTGTGTTCACAAGAAATGAGATCAGTTTATCTGCTACTTGGAAGAAATACCTTAGGCTTGTGAACGATGTCTTTGGCCCTTCAGTGGCAATTCCCATCATGCTGGGCAAGGTCAGGTCACAGGTATCTGGAGCAGGGCTAGAAGAGACTGAACCCTCCCTCCATGGAGCAAGGGGGCAGATTACCTTCTCATGTCCCTCTTTCCACAGCAATGATGTGTCAACCAGTGGGGCTGGGAAGCCTGGCAGGCTTCAGTTCAATGACCTTTCTTTCCACTCTTAAAGTAGGGCCTTGATGGAATTCTATGAAGCCCTTTAGTGCACTGGAGCCTTTAAGAGCATATGCCAAAAGCTGGTATTTTCTGACTTCTTTTGGGCCTTATTTGCCTTTTCTGTTACTTCCTTGGCCATTATAGACCATAAAAGCCATGCTCAGAAGATCTCACTGAGGGGCTTGACTAAGAGAGCAAAATTGCAAATCCAGTGTTTAAAGAAGTCTATTAGACTGAGGAAAGAAAAGAATTGATCTGTGGTGGTAGGTGATTGGAGACTGTGGAGGGTCTGAGTTTGATTTAGGGTGAGACCTCAGGTGGTGGGGGTTAAGGCGATGCCTAGATAGACAACGGACTGAGAATGAAGTTTAGCCTTAGCAGAAAAGACATGATATCACTTCACAGCGAGGAGGTTAAGAAGGGTGGCAGTGTGTCTCCTTGAAGCAGGCAGAGAGGGGCTGCAGAAGAGTAGGTTACTACATATTGTAAGAGAGTACTAGTTTTGAGATTGCATGCTGCTAAATCCTGAGCTAGTGCCTGCCAAAACAGGTGTGGGCTGTTTTTGATCCCCTAGGTAAACAGAAAGTAAGAGTCAGGGTGTAGAGGAATGGTAAAGAAGGCATTCTTGAGGTCTAGGACTATGAAGTGAGTGGTGTCTGAGGGAATGTGTGATAGTAACTTGTAGAGATTAGGGACTACTGGATAGAGGGGAATTACTGCCTCATTGATTAGGCGTAAGTCTTGTACAGGCGATAAGCCCCTGAAGGTTTTCAAACAGGAAGGATGGGGGTATTGCAGGGAGAGTCTGTGGGGATGAGTAAGCCTGGTTTTTGAGGTGCATAATTATTGGTTTAAGGCCTTAGAAACAGACACAGTTACACATTAAACAAAGACTTTATGTATAATAAATTTAAATGAGTGTGCTTTACTTTTTTTTTTTTTTTGTATTCTTCTGAAGCCAGAAACGGGGAGGCAGTCAGACAGACTCCCACATGCGCCTGACTGGGATCCACCCGGCATGCCCACCAGGGGGTGATGCTCTGCCCATCTGGGGTGTCACTCTGTTGCGACCAGAGCCACTCTAGCGCCTGAGGCAGAGGCCATGGAGCCATCCCCAGCGCCCGGGCCATTTTGCTCCAATGGAGCCTTGGCTGCAGGAGGGGAAGAGAGAGACAGAGAGGAAGGAGAGGAGGAGGGGTGGAGAAGCAGATGGGTGCTTCTCCTGTGTGTCCTGGCCTGGAATCAAACCCAGGACTTCTACACGCCAGGCCGATGCTCTACCACTGAGCAAACCAGCCAGGGCCAGCTTTACTTATTTTAATTAAAATTATACTAGAGATATTTTCTGACAAAGAGACAAGACAGATTATTCACTCACACAGTTCAATAGATGATTTTGTGTCTTTTTAAGCTTTTCGAGATGGCAGTGAGTTGCCAGCATAGAGGGGAGGAAGAGAGAAAGCAGAGGGGAGGAAGAGAGAAAGCAGATGGGTGGACAGTGTGAACAGCTGGATGGAAAGAAGGAGGGTCAGAATCTGCAAGAGGAGGAGGAGGAGGAGATTAAAGCACCACGTGGTCAGAGGAGTAAAAAAATGATTTAGAGCTCTGAGGAGAGGGGAGAAGGCGAGGAGGAAAGAGGCATAATCACAGTTTGTAAGGAAGGAGGAGGGGTCTGAGATGAGATAGGCACTGCAGCCAGAGCCACAGCTGCTAAGGAGGGAGGAGGGGTTTAAGAACACAGCGGAGAAGGGAGGAGCCCCTGGCCAGCAGAGGAGGAGAAAGAAAGATTGGTTTTGCAAGTGAATACAAGAATTCAGCGAAGAGAGGGGAGGGGGTTTTCTGGAGAAAAGAGACTGGAGCGAAAGAGGTTTGTAGAGGAATTAGGGAGGGGTCTTGAGAGAGCGGTGCCCCAGGGATCAGGCAGGAGGAGAGAGTTGGGAGTCTGCGGAGAAGATTAGAAGCAGAGGTTTTAGGTGAGGTTTCTCTGGCCAAAAATGGCCTGAGTGTAGAACAAAAGGCACAGAAATTAAGGACAGGAAAGAAGGGAGATGAAAAGCCTGCACGTAGGGATTTCTGATGCCCTCCCTGTCTGGTGGCAGAAATTGTCAAGATTTCTTAGGATATTGTAATGGTAGTAGAAAGCAACCTGGCTAGGTGCCTAGACTTTCAAGGAGGTCTGTAGAAGCTAGCCACTTGGAGTAGAAACCTCCCAAACTGTGAACCTCAGAGAGTAGGGTGAGTCCCAAAGGAGTAGAGGAATCCCAAAGGAGTAGTCCCGAAGGAGTAAAAGGATCCTGAAGGAGTAGAAGAGTTGTCTCTGAAGCCTGAGATTGGGAGGAGCCTGTGTTTTGAGGGGAGTCTGGCTGGATGCTTTGGACTAAGAGGAGCCCACAGTAGAAGAGACTGGTGAGAGACAGGGGCGTGCCTACCTTCTGTTACAGTTCTGAGAGGAGAAAATCTGTAGAAAGAGAGTCTCAGATAAGAGGTCGTCACCCCAAGGCTGAGATCTCAGGATGTAGGAGAGTGGCCTGGCCAGGCACGCCTAGACTTTCGTAGAAGTCCATAAAGGAGTAGAGGCAGACCACCCGTAGATATGGGGCCTGAAGTCAAAACTGTCTGACCAGGAAGGGGTGTTTTTAGAGAGAAATTTGGAGGCCAACTGAGGAAGGCGAAGGGAGAAACTCCTTACCTTTCTGGTCCAGCAGGGGCTCAGGACAGGGTTAGACTGCCGGCCAATCAACCTACAATTACACGCCCAAACAGAATAAGAGAGTAAGCCTGAGATGAGCTGCCGCTGCCCATTGCTTCCCTGGTTGTAAGTTTGGATGGCAAAGAGGGATCGTCCAGGCAGTTAGTACCCTGTCCTGGGTTTCAGCACCAAATGTTGGAATTCATGGGAGTCCGACTCTTATAAGTTCCTCTTATTCCAGAGTAACAGGCTTTATTGAAAGGAATAAAGGAACCCTGCTGGGCACTTCTCGAGGGAGAAGAGCACTGAAAACAGACTGAGGTAAAACTTTATAGGGTTAGGGATAGCCTCGAGCAAGGGTGTGCTGGTATGTTAGGCTTTCTGGAATACTCTTTTTTTTTTTAAATAATTTTATTTTTTCAATGGGGTGACATCAATAAATCAGGATACATATATTCAAAGATAACAAGTCCAGGTTATCTTGTCGTTCAATTATGTTGCATACCCATCACCCAAAGTCAGATTGTCCTCTGTCACCTTCTATCTAGTTTTCTTTGTGCCCCTCCCCCTCCCCCTTTCCCTCTCCCTCTCCCCCCTCCCCCCGTAACCACCACACTCTTATCAATGTCTCTTAGTTTCACTTTTATGTCCTACCTACGTATGGAATAATGCAGTTCCTGGTTTTTTCTGATTTACTTATTTCACTTCGTATAATGTTATCAAGATCCCACCATTTTGCTGTAAATGATCCGATGTCATCATTTCTTATGGCTGAGTAGTATTCCATAGTATATATGTGCCACATCTTCTTTATCCAGTCATCTATTGACGGGATTTTTGGTTGTTTCCATGTCCTGGTCACTGTGAACAATGCTGCAATGAACATGGGGCTGCATGTGTCTTTATGTAGCAATGTTTCTGAGTTTTGGAGGTATATACCCAGTAGAGGGATTGCTGGGTCATAAGGTAGTTCTATTTTCAGTTTTTTGAGGAACCACCATACTTTCTTCCATAATGGTTGTACTACTTTACATTCCCACCAACAGTGTATGAGGGTTCCTTTTTCTCCACAGCCTCTCCAACATTTGCTATTACCTGTCTTGTTAATAATAGCTTACAGGTGTGAGGTGGTATCTCATTGCAGTTTGATTTGCATTTCTCTAATAACTAAAGAAGATGAGCATCTTTTCATATATCTGTTGGCCATTTGTATTTCTTCCTGGGAGAAGTGTCTGTTCATGTCCTCTTCCCATTTTTTTATTGGATTGTTTGTTTGTTTGTTGTTGAGTTTTATGAGTTCTTTGTATATTTTGGATGTTAGGCCCTTATCTGAGCTGTTGTTTGAAAATATCATTTCCCATTTAGTTGGCTTTCTGTTTATTTTGTTATCAGTTTCTCTTGCTGAGCAAAAACTTCTTAGTCTGATGTAGTCCCATTCATTAATTTTTGCCTTCACTTCTCTTGCCTTTGGAGTCAAATTCATAAAATGCTCTTTAAAATCCAGGTCCATGAGTTTAGTACTGTAAAGCCAGGAGCCACGGCCAGGGCCACCATCACAGCCGCCCAGCCCATGCAGGTTCGCATTGGATTCGGACAGTCGATAAAGAAACAACAGAGCCAAGAACTGATGGGCCTTCATCTTTAATCCTAGCTTGCACCCGGCGGGCAAGTAAAAAATACACACTGGGCTCCAAAACCCAATCACATTCAGTGCTCACAAAGCTACTGATTTATCCCAGTTTCCTAGAATCAAAGGTTTCTAGCTCACCAGCCTTATTCTCCTCAGTTCCCCATCTCCTTCCTTATCCCAGATACAAACTCTCCACAAACTGGCATCTCACTCAGCACTCCGCCATCTTGGCTGCTTTCCTGGCCTCCTCCACGTGGCCTCCTTCCGCTGCTGGCTCTACTCTCTCTGCTCTCTCATGCTAACCTCAGGAACCCAGAGCCAAATCCCGTTCTGCCTCCATTTTATAGTGTAGAAATCCAAACACTTAATCCAATATACAAAATAGGGAAGTCTCTAATACAAAGTCACTTTCTGAGGCATGATTGGATTGTACTGCCCACATCAAAAAGGGTAGGAAAGGCTTAATCCCCAAACCATGCCCCAGGCTACAAGGATTCTGCTTGCCTTTAGCCCACCCCAACACACATTAATATCACTTGGGCGACGGCCTCCTTGTGTTATCTTTAACAAAGTGAGCATAATGCATTTTACCTGCCCAACAAGTACCTATGTCTTCTTCTATGTACTTTATTGTTTCAGGTCTTATGTTTAGATCTTTGATCCATTTTGAGTTAATTTTAGTACAGGGGGACAAACTGTAGTCCAGTTCTGGAATACTCTTTATTGGGGTGATTGACCAGCTTCCTGGAATTCCTTTGTCCCATGGGTGATTGTCAGGTAATTAAGGGTGGGGTCAGGCAGCCAAGCAGAACAGCAAAAGGGCAGTTTGGAATTCACGTATCTCTCAGAAGGCACCCTGTTCAACATACCTGGGGAGTCCATCTTAGACTAAGGATGACCAAACTCACAGGACCCCACTGAGTCTATTGTCCACATGGTAGTAGGGGGGCCAGCATATGGACTTCCTGATTGATACAGGGGTGAACATTCAGTAATGACCCGACCAGTAGTGTCACTCTCCACCCATAGAGTGGAAATTATAGGAGTTACAGGAACAGAGGCTGAACAGGTGTTCTTTCTGCTCCATAAATGTACAATAGGAGGTCATGAAGTTATACGTCAGTTTTTATACATGCCTGACTGTCCAGAGTCCTTGTTGAGATGCAATCCACTGAGCAAATTAAGGGCTACTATATCTTTTGCTGACAATGGCTGGCTGGACTTGCAGGGGCTTAAGCTTAGTCTTGTTCTAACTTTAATCGTTCTCAGAGAGAAGGAGTGGAAAATTTTTGCTACCAAATCTGGGGAGTTGCCAAGCCAAAAACTAATTAAAAAATACCCCAGAGTCTGGGCTGAAGAAATGCCCCCCCCCCAGTGCTGTAAATAAACCAAGTGCCTGTGCAGATAGAGTTAAAGCCTGGGGCACTCTCTGAAAGCCAGAAACAATAACCAATTTTTAGAGAGGCCTTGGAAGGAATTCAGGTACATTTCCAGAGGCTCAAGGAGCATGGCATTATTATCCAGTGTCAATCACCCTGGAATACTCTTTCACTTTCTGTCAGAAAACCAAGGATTAATAATTACTGGCCAGGACATGGAAACAACCAAAAAGCCCATCAATAGATGACTGGATAAAGAAGATGTGGCACATATACACTATGGAATACTACTCAGCCATAAGAAATGATGACATCGGAACATTTACAGCAAAATGGTGGGATCTTGATAACATGATACGAAGCGAAATAAGTAAATCAGAAAAAAACAGGAACTGTATTATTCCATACGTAGGTGGGACAT
This sequence comes from Saccopteryx bilineata, assembly GCF_036850765.1. NCBI lineage: Eukaryota > Metazoa > Chordata > Mammalia > Chiroptera > Emballonuridae > Saccopteryx > Saccopteryx bilineata. Next base: position 80,309,343 of record NC_089502.1, read on the forward strand.
AATAGTGAAACTAAGAGACATTGATAAGAGTGTGGTGGTTACGGGGGGGAGGGGGGAATGGGGGAGGGAAAGGGGGAGGGGGAGGGGCACAGAGAGAACAAGATAGAGGGTGACGGAGGATAATCTGACTTTGGGTGGTGGGTATGCAACATAATTGAACGACAAGATAACCTGGACTTGTTATCTTTGAATATATGTATCCTGATTTATTGATGTCACCCCGTTAAAAAAATAAAATTATAAAAAAAAAAAAAAGAAAGACGGACAACAACAACAACAACAACAACAAAAAATAATTACTGGCCAGTACAGGACTTAAGGGTTGTAAATGAAGCAGCAGTGACTCTACACCCAACAGTATCAAATCATTACACACTCCTAAGCCTCCTCCCTGCTCAAGTATTAAGGTTCACTTGCTTCAATTTAAAAGATGCCTTCTTTAATATAAAACTAGTTTTTGAAACCTGGGGACTGTTTGCCTTCCAATGGGACCAACCGGCTACAGGGGCAAAGGTGCACTATAGCTGTACTAGGTTCCTGCAAAGGCTCAAGAACTCCACTATCATTTTTGGGGAGGACCTTGTTTGGGACCCCCAGAGGTTTTCTGCCGAGGACATCAGGTGTGTCTTCCTTCAGTAAGTGGATGACCTGTTGCTAGGTCACGAGACTCCCCAAAGACATACTTGAGGAATGGATGAGGTTCTACATCATCTAGATAAGAATGAATACAAGATCTCAAAGAAGAGGGTCCACATCTGCAAAAGGTAAATAGAATATAACGATTCATTCCCCAACAAGGTGAAAGGGGGCTAGGAGTAGATGGAAACAGGTTATTCAGAACTTCCCAGGCTCCACCACAAGGAGACAAGTAAGAGTTACTGGGTACAGTACGATTCTGCTGTTTGTGGATCACCAACTTTGCAGTACTGTCCAAACCCTTCTATAAAGCCACAAAGGGGGTAGTAAAAGAGCCAGAACAGGACTGTGTATTTTAGATTCTTAAAAGGGAATTGCAAATTACCCCAGTGCTAGGTCTTTCTAAGTTAGAAACACCTTTTATGTTGTGTCTCAGAAAGGAGGAAGACAGCAGTGGATGTATTAACCCAGGACTTGGAGTAATGGCCTAGACCAGTAGCCTACCTCTCTAAGCAACTAGATGAGGATGTAAAGGGTTGGCCACCATGCTTAAGAGACCTAACTGCCACTGCCATGCTGGTACCAGAGGCATGACAAATTAACTTTAGGACAAGACCTAAAGGTGTAGGTGTCACATGCAATAGTGTCTCTGATGAATACCAAAGGGCATCACTGGCTCACTAATTCCCACCTTACTAAATACCAGAGCTTATTATGTGAATACCCAAGACTGTTTATAGAGGTGTGCACCACTCTAAGTCCAGTAAAACTGCTCCCAGTGAATGAGGGAAAGCTGCAATACAATTGCTTGGAAGTGTTTGATTCAGTACACTCCAGCAGGCTAGACTTGCTAGATCAACCCCTAATGGAGCTGGACTGGGACCTGTATGTAGATGAAAGCAGCTCCATCAACTCAAGGAGAGAAAGGCAGACAGGGTATGCAGTAGTGACTCTAACAGAGACTGTATAGGTGCAGCCACTATCACAAGGCACTTCTGCTCAGCTGGCAGAACTGTTTGCCCTGACTCGAGCCTTAGAGCTCAGTGAAAGAAAAAGAGTGAACATCTTAACAGATTCCCATTTTGCCTTTATCAATCTCCAAGTATATGGGGCAATTTACAAAGAGAGAGAAGACTCTTAGCCACTGGGGGCAGTCTGGAAGCCAAAACAAATAACAGTGACCCACTGCTGAGGACACCAAATGGGTGGAATGGTAAAAGCCCAGAGAAATGCCAGATCAGACACAGAGGAAAAGAAGGCTCTACCCTTCCTTACCACAAGAATACTATAGCCCCCCATCCCATGGGCCCCAGAACTTGCACCCAAATATTCTGAGAGAGAGAAAAGTTGGATAGAGAAAGAAGGGGCCAAGAAAATAAAGAATGGCTGTGTGCAACTGCCAGATGGTAGAATCATCATTCCCTACCTGTTGGGGCCAGCAGTAGTTCAGGCCTTGCATGCTGCCACCCATCTGGGGCAAGAAAAGACAGAAAAACTGGTAGGGAGATATTTCTATATCCTTCTCTTGGCAACTCTAGCTAAGAAAGTCAGATTGCATTTTTCAACCTGCAGTCAGATAATGTGAAACAAGGACCTTCAGTGCCCCTCAATATTCAGTTTTATGGGGCAGTCCCCTTTGAAGATATACAAGTGGACTTCATCAAGATGTCCAAAAGTCACAGTTACCAGTACCCGTTGGTGTTACTAAGCACCTATTCAGGACGGGTTGAAGCCTACCCCATCCAGACTGGAAAGGCTAGAGAAGTGACAAAGGCATTGCTCAGAGAAGTTATTCCAAGGTTTGGACTGCCACTTTGTATAGGCTCCAACAAGAGCCTAGCCTTTGTGGCTAAGGTACTACAAGGAACAGATCAAGCATTGGACATGTTCTAGAAGCTTCAAGCGGCATACAGACCTCAGAGCTTAAGAAAGGTGGAATGGCCTGACCAGGCGGTGGTGCAGTGGATAGAGCATCGGACTGGAATTTGGAGGACCCAGGTTCAAGACTCCAAGGTTGCCAGCTTGAGCATGGGCTCATCTGTATTGAGCAAAACTCACCAGCTTGGACCCAAGGTCGCTGGCTCGAGCAAGGGGTTACTCGGTCTGCTGAAGGCCCGCGGTCAAGGCACATATGAGAAAGCAATCAATGAACAACTAAGGTGTCGCAATGGAAAACTGATTGATGCTTCTCATTTCTCTCTGTTCCTGTCTGTCTGTCTCTATCTATTCCTCTCTCTGACTCTCTCTCTGTCTCTGTAATAAAAAAAGTCTGAGGATCCTTATGAAAGTTTCTGAATAAAAGGTAATTAAAAAAAAAGAAAGGTAGAATGCATAAATAGAACTCTGAAGTTTGAGCTTAGCAAATTATGTCAGGAAACAGGTCTTAAATGGGTACAGGCTTTGCCTCTAATATTGTTTAAGGTTCGGTGCCCCCCCCTTTAAGAACACCATGTATTCACCTTATGAGGTATTATACAATAAATAGACCTTCCCCAATATTATGTAGTTTGCCAGGGATTCCCTGAGAACTAGGATAAACAGAACTACATAGGCAATTAGAAGCTTTAGGCAAAGTGGCTGGTACCATATCCAAGTGGATGCTAGATAGTGCTATGATCAGTTTGTTTGTTCCTGCCTGTTCTTTTTCCCCAGGAGACCAGCTTTGGGTCAATGATTGGAATATAGTTTCCCTCTAACCCAGGTGGAAAGGATCCTATACTATTATTCTTACCACCCTACTGCTGCCAAATTGGAAAGCATACCTGCCTGGATTTACCACACCTGACTGAAACCTGAAACCCCAGTGGAGATGCTCTCATGGACAGCAGAGACTGACCTTGCCAACATTTGTAACCTGACCTTGAGAAGGACAAGATGCTCTGCTCCAGCCAAAAACCGGAAGCTGGCTGGTCCATGTACAACTAAAGCCTGAGAAACTTCGCCTTGGGGCTCCTTATAATTGGACTCTGGGGAGGGAGGAGAACTAGGGCAGAAGACTGTGAACTGTGTATGCATGTCACCAAGGTAGGCCAAAATGTCTCCATCATCTTGATTTTCTATAGCTTCTATGAGTGTGAGGGAACTCAGAAAGGGACCTGTACCTATCATCAGACTCAATATTCAGTGTGTGACTTAGGGGATAATCAGCCCTATGTCTGTTATAATTTTATAGATCATCCTACTACAATAACATTTGAAGTAAAAATAGCAGCAGAAAGATTGGGAAAAGGATAGAAGACCAACAATATCCCAGACAAAAGTGAAAGGAAACCCCAGACAAGTTACACTGAAGTTTAATACATGTGCAGCCATAAGCCAGGTGCCATGGGATGAGGGAAGGACCTGTGGGTCTCTCAGCTGGGAGAGAAGCTACAGGGTAGAATTGAAAATTACATATTAACAAAGTTTCACCTGTGAAACCAGCTGTGTATATTGGTCATGTGTCTTAAGGGCAACCTGAGAAAAAGATAGTTCTAAGAGAAAGGAACTATACCCGAGAAAAGGAAAAGCCCTGTTAAATTACATTAGCCATGGGTGCAATCCCTTAGAGAAATAACCAATCCTCTGGACCCCTGCTGGAAGAAAAATGATTTAATAAGCCTTGGCATTAATGGAGCTGGCTTCGACCCCTATGCTCAGCTCATCATTCAAGGCCAGATATAGAACCACCCTGTTTGAGCCTTCCAATTATATAAGTCTTTTTATGAAGAAGAAATTAAACCCCTACCACAATTCCCAACAATGGCTATGAACTTTCTTCTTAGACTAGCAGAAAGGATAGCTCATTCCCTAAATATCACCTCTCGCTATGTATATGGGGGAACTCCAATGAGGGACAAATGGCTGTGGGAAGCCAAGAAACTGGTTTTAACTGAGGCTATACCAAATATAGCAACCTCCCACACCTCTTAGGACAACCAATGGATTTTAAAACGTACTATCATAGAGAAGTACTGCTTAGCCAAAGGAGGAAGAGATCTGACTAAATTAGTTGAGGAACTGACTTTCCTTGGGCAATGATATTATAATGCCACCTCCAAGCAATGTGTGTGGTAAGGAAACCAGACAGAGAAATCTGTTGGCTAGATTCCCAGAACTAGAGCCTGGAAGGAACCAGACAGGATCAGAGATTGGATAGCACCACATGGACTTTACTGGATCTGTGGAGATAAAGCTTATATCTGTCTTCCCAAAAATTGTGAATGAAGCTGTATAATAGGTATGATAAAGCCCTCCTTCTTCTTTTCCCTGAAAACAGGGGAACTACTTGACTATTAGGATCCACAGCCCTTACAATGGGTAAGAAGAGAACTCCACATAGGAGATTGAAAAGATGATGAGTGGCTCCCAGAGCAGATAATCCAATATTATGGACCTGTCATCTGGGCAGAGGATGGATCTTGGGGATACAGCAGCCCCATTTACATGCTAAACCAGATGATATGATTGCAGGCAGTTTTAGAAATCCTTACAATGAGACTGGGAGACCCCTAAACTTCTTTGCATATCAGCAAACTCAGATATGAAACACCATCTCCCAAAATAGGTTAAAAATAGACTATCTGTTAGCAGCAGAAGGAGTGTGTGGGAAATTTAGTCTCACTAATTGTTGCCTGCAAATAGATGACCAGGACCAAGCAGTTGAGGACCTTGTCAAGACAATGACAAAACTGGCACATGTGCCTGTGCAAGTCTCTCATGGATGTAACCTCAGTAGCCTTTTTGGGGAATGGTACTCAGCTTTTCATGGGTTTAAAACCGTAATAGTAGCAGTCTTACTACTACTAGGAATTTGCTTAATAGGTTTATGTTTGTTCCCACTATTAATAAAAAGCATAAGGAACATAATAGAGGCCACTGTACAGCAATAAACCATGGCCAGTGTATACTTTACCCACCACTATGAGGCCTTCCCTTTGGATAAAATGAAGAATGTGAGACTCCAGCATAAAATAAATTCTAAAGTCTCAAAGGGCTGAATGAGGAAGGAGGGAAAGGCCCCCTCTTCCCTGAGAAGAAAGAAGTAATATAAGGGAAAGGAGCCAGCAGGGGTAACCAAGTAGGCCAGTGATAAATTAACTACATCCCATAGTTCTCTAAGTGGGTACTTAGAGTCACTTACAATACAAAGCAAGCATAGCAAGATCTGTATGTAACTATGACCAATGACCTGGAAATCGTTTCCCTCCTGCTGATACCACCTAAATGCCCCCTCCCCTCTCCTGGATTCCTGGGAAACCTTAAACAAAGAAATAATTTTCCCATTGCTTAGATACTGCAAAGGTATATAACCTGTGAGACAATCTAATTTGGGGAGGCCATGTTTTGGAGATACAAGCCCCACATGCTCTTTCAGCTTTAATAAATTCTCCTTCCTTCATTAATAAAGTTATTTGAGTGTCTATCCTCTCTTAGGCTGCTTCCTGGTACAGCTTATTTTTTGATCTTCTTTCTATAATTACTATGGGAATCCAATATCAACAGTCAAATTTTATGCCCTACAAGATAATAACACCCAAGAAACACAGCCTCTCCCAATATGAGAAGATGACTCAAATTATTTTTTAATTCTTAGAGATGGAATTAAGCAAGACTTGTGGAGACAAAATACGTTGGCAAGGAAACTTTAATATCTTCTGCAGAAGGGCATGCTGCTGCTCTTGAAAGCCAGCCAACAAGTGCCTGAGCAAAGATAAAATTATCTTTTTATCCCTAATGCAGTCCCTAGGCTGCTGGGTCTCTCTCCATTGGCTGGAGTGTTAATTGTACAATCTTATTCTTTCTCAATTGTCTAGTTTAAATGGCCATGCTAAGTTGGAAGGTTGAGACATAGTGATATCATTAACTAGGTAAGGGGGTTGAGAAATGGTCTGAAAAAAAAAAAAGACCAGACAAATGTGGGGGCTAGGGGATTGGTAAACAAGTTAGTGAGTTCTCATTCTCCTCCCTGATCAGAGCAATCCAAATGAAGAGGGTTGAGAATTAGTTGAAGAAAATAACATAAATTAAACATTTCCTTCAGTCCCCCCTATTCTTTATAAGTCTTCAGAACTTTTCTTCTAATTCAGTGAGCAGATGTTGGCTCTGGTCATCAGTGTTCATTACTAATATCTGGTTAGAGTAAGGGGGAGGGCCCTGCTTGATTATGGCCATCTTAATCAGTCTCTAAATTAGGCTACAAGCACATGAGATAATGCAGCATATTATAAGAATCCAGACTCCAATAACAATTATCAGGCAGGTAAATATACAGGTCTTTAATCCTTTTCAGTTTTTGAACCATTGTTTCATTAAATCATCTATACCTGAGTTTATAGCTAATTCATCTGCTAGGGTGGTCATTCCATGTAAAGCTTTGGTAATAGTGCTGTCTGGAGCTGTGTTATTGAGAATGTAGGTACAACATTGGGTTCCAATCATAACACATACTCCAACCTACTCTGCTAGTTCATATCTAGAGCTAATCTATTTTCCCAGGCCATTTGGTTGGTAGGGCTAAGTTGCTCTGCAATTCCCTCAATCATATCTCTTGTGTAATTGACAAATCTGTTGTTTGTAATATATATAATTTATCCAATCTACATTCTTGTTTATAGTTACCCACCAGAATAAAGCTGATTCAAATCTGGCTGCAATTTGATTTTATGCTTTAAAGTCATTGGGAGCCACCCTGCCTGAAACTCCAAAAGAATATATACATATAGATCAAATGACCCACTGAGAATTATTGTACTCCTTTTACTTTGCCTATTCTGTGATGAGTCAGGAAGGGAGGCAAGGGTAGTGAATGCCAGGATAAAGGGAATGGCCAATTGCATTAGGGAGAAAATGCTACCTTAGTCAACCAGCAGAGTCTCATAAATCTTTGTCCCATAATACCACCAGACATTATCTCTGGTGATTATAAGGGCAGATTGGTTTGTCAACCCTGTGAGTAGTCGTCTTTCACTGCACTAAGTTAGATTTCCTACAAAAGTCATGTTGTCTCCCCACCTTGAGAGGTATGAAGAGAAATTGGCCACAGAAATAAGCATTCTAATAGCTTTTGAGAGCTGACCCACAGGGCCCTTGTCCTCCGGAAATAGCAGTGGTAACAACTAACATGACTTGTTTTGCCAGGCAGTGGAGTGTTAAAACAGGGCTACCATGCAGTTTATCCGATCAGGGTCCAAGGACCACCGGAGTGGAAATAGGACTATCTGAGCCTCCAGTCTTCCTGTAGCACAAGCATAAGAGTTGCTTTTGTTTAGGGTTCTGACAGAATATTCAATCCATTCTACCCAGGCAGTTGCCTTGGTATTCTGTTTCTGTTGCTAGGATTTGTTTAAAATCCTTCAGTTCTACTATGGTTACTATATAGAGGAAGACCTGAAGAGCCCCCCTTTTCCAACTTGGAGTCCTAGTCCTAATCTTACCATTAAATCTCTTCCCAATAAATTGGTCCTACCTCTAAGTTTACAAGGGGCTCTGGGTGGAACCCATGGAAGTAGAAGAGCGCTAGACCCCCCCCCCCAATTCTTCATCAAACATCATGAGTGGAGTGATTTTTTCCCTCTTTATCCTATTCTGGGATTCTCTCTTAAAATGACCACATTTTCTACATTTAAAGCATTTGTTCTCTCCATTTCCTCCTCCTTGCCCTTATCAACTTGCATTTTTTTCTTCCCCTTCTCACTTTTGTTCACTTTCTCAGTTTCTTCCCTCTGCACAAAATTTATTCTCTATACAGAAATAACCACTGTTGGGCAATAAGTTATTTTTTCTAACTTTTAGTGTTAAAGATGGCCACTGCCCTCACGTGATACTGCTAACTGACCTTCTTGCTTGGGAACAGGCTTGATTATGCGAATGTTTGCTGAAGGAGGAAGTTGGCCCACGGAAAAGTTTTAAAAGGAGAAACTAGGAGGCCATTTTGAGAGAGATTATGTTGTTCCAGGGGGGAGAGAGAGGCCATGAGGGGAAGAGGAGGCAGCCAAAATGGAGGAAAAGAGGTTGGAGCCTTTGATTCTAGAAAAACTCAGATGAGTCAGTGGCTTTGGGAGCCCTGAATAGATAGGGGAGTGTTTTACACTGCATGTTTTTACTCGCTTGCTGAGTGTGATTCTAGCATAAAGGAAAATGACCACTAGTTTTTCGCTCCGCAATTTCATTACCATCTGTCTGGATCAAATACAAACCTACAAGAGCCAGACAGCTGTGATGATGGCTATGACTACTGGCCATACAACCACCTTTCAGAACAACTTGCTTTTTCCTTTTCCTTTTAAAAGTATCTCCATACCTTATGCCTTCTATCACAAAAATTATACAATTTTTTTCCAATTAATTAGAATTCTTTTCCTAAAACCCTTAATTTTCAGTGAGGACTGTTAGTATTTAGCAATTTTATATTGACACTTTTATGAACTATGGATAAAAAAATGAAAGACAGGGCCACAAACTAAACCTGACAACCTCAGATAAGCCCTGTACAATGGCCCTGCAAATTCAGGGACCCAAAGTAAACACTCAGGATGGTCTAAATCAAACCCTGCCAGCCAAAAGCAGTTTATTGCAGGCAGTCATTTTCTATGGAGGTGTTCCCTGTCAATAAAAATCAATGCTCACCTCCACTCAAAACTGTTTGCTATCTTTTGCATCTATGATAATGCACCTGATAACATGCCTTTGGAATGTGAGGGTCAACATTTTTTTTTCTTTTAGGCCAGACATCCCACCAGAGCAGGATACAAGAGACCTCCTATTGTTATTGTTATGTGAATCAATAACTGTTAACTCTCTTGTTCCTCCTTATGTAAAAAAAAAAATTAAGCACATACACTTCACTTTTTACTTAATCCCATCTCCCCATCTCACATTTTTAAATGTGAAATAAACCAAGTATTTCATTGTAAGTAAAGAGAATCAGAGTTTTTCCCAGTCATAAAGTATATCATCTATATATTGAATTAGAGTGAAATCTTTGGAAAATTTAACACTATTCAAGTCAGCTTTTAATATCTAAAACCAATAGGTGGGATTCTCTGTATACCTCTCGAGCATTACAGTCCAACTAAATTTATAACATTCCCAGGTGAAAGCAAAGAGGTGTTCCTGTCCTTTTATTTTACAGACATGCTCAAACTGGCATTACATGATTTTATTATCATTGAAAAATATTGGGCCCTGGCCGGTTGGCTCAGTGGTAGAGCGTCGGCCTGGCGTGCGGGGGACCCGGGTTCGATTCAAGGCCAGGGCACATAGGAGAAGCGCCCATTTGCTTCTCCACCCCCACCCCCTCCTTCCTCTCTGTCTCTCTCTTCCCCTCCCGCAGCCAAGGCTCCATTGGAGCAAAAATGGCCGGGGCGCTGGGGATGGCTCCTTGGCCTCGGCCCCAGGCGCTGGAGTGGCTCTGGTCGCGGCAGAGCGGTGCCCCGAAGGGGCAGAGCGTCGCCCCTGGTGGGCGTGCCGAGTGGATCCCGGTCGGGCGCATGCGGGAGTCTGTCTGACTGTCTCTCCCCGTTTCCAGCTTCAGAAAAATACAAAAAAAAAAAAAAAGAAAAAAAAAAGAAAAATATTGGCAGTCTACAGAAATAACTGGTAAGGGATTATGTGGATTTGCAACTACAGGATGACTGGGGTTCACTATCTTATTTATAACTTTGAGATTTTTTATAAATCTATTTTACTGGGAAGCTAGAATTACAAGGTCTTGTGCATAAAATTATAAATTCCCCTTTTAAGTAATCTAGTATAATAGTCTTAATTCTAGCTACTAATGCATCAGATCTTAAAAGATATTGGCAAATCTTGCCAATATCTGTAAAAAAAAAAAAAAAGGCCCAAAGTTGCATTGGAATGTCCTGCAACAAAATTTCAGTCTCAAGATTATTTTCCTTTTATGTAGGTTAATTCTATTGCTGGTTTCTCTCTACCTGAAACCAAATTTTATGTAAAGAAAGCTGCTAGAATTCCTTATTTTTTGTGTGTGTGTATGTGAAAGAGACAGAGAGAGGAACAGATAAGAACAGACAGTAAGGGAGAGAAATAAGAAGCATCAGTTCTTTGTTGCAGCACCTCAGTTGTTCATTGATTGCTTTCCTATATGTGCCTTGATGGAGGGGGGTTACAGCAGACCAAATGACCCCTTGTTCAAGTCAGCGACCTTGGGCTCAAGCTGGTAAGCCTTGCTCAAACAAGATGAGCTCGTACTCAAGCTGGTGACCTCAGGGTTTCAAACCTGGGTCCTCTGCATTCCAATCTGATGCTTTATCCACTGTGCCACCACCTGGTCAGGCATAGAATTTCTTGATTATTCTTGTCTGAATTCCTATTCTTATTTTCTCCTAGGTCAGTACGAAGTTGTAGTAGAGGAAGCTCAGATAACAAATATAGTGGAGAAGCTGTAAAAGAAGAAAAATGGGGTGTTAATATTTATTCACTTCAACGGCCTTCATTACTCTGAAGTAACAAATAAATAAAATTTATTTTTTCTCAAAGAATTTATCTGTGCTTATTCCAGAAGCTTCTATTTCCAATCAATGTCTGCTTTACGTTTATTTAATATTAACTTTATTGCTGCCATTTTCTAATTTATTGCTGCCATTTTCTAATTGAGTGTGCAGAAAACATCACTTCGGAGGGATTACAAATTCCCCACTTTGGCTACTTTAAGCTGAAAATTTTCCATTTCAGTAGATATTCACAAGTTAACCTGCAAGATTATTAATGGGGGCAGGGGGGCTAGTGTCCTTGGGGCTTGTTAACATTAAAGGTATGATCTCTTATGTTAATTTTAATTTTCTTTTTATATTTGCAGAGTCTGAACAACATTTTAGGGATATTGCATAGTGGGTTCAAGTGTGCTGCTTGAGGGTTGAGCTCCAAGGCAATTTCTCCTCCCAAGTCATCTCAAACCCTTTTAAGTGTCTTGATTTCTCTCCCCAGCTGCCTATTACAGCTGTGAGGACTTGGAGCACTAGGTAACCACCATTCATGTGCACATCTCTGGATGAGTCAATTATTTAATTACAGTTAAACTTGGGAGGGATGTCCTCTTGACACCTCCACAGAAATTCTTAGTCACCTAAGAATACTCAAGATTTAGGCTGCAGGGAGGAAGTGCCCCCCTTATCTTTGTAGCTGAATAAGTTCGGGCTCTCAATTATCCAGCAAAGGTGTTTTTTGTTTGTTTGTTTGTTTGTTTTTTGTTCAGACTCGCATGTTATGTAGTCCCAATTGAAAAAAAAGCAAAATAAAAAACCAGCCATCCATTATCTATCCCCCTGTCCCTAGGTCATCAAACATTAAACTTTAGGTTCACCTTGAGGATTACCAAAAGCAGCTCAAATAAACTCATAAAAAATGTTATACAGGTTTAGAAGTTGTTTTACATTGACATAAGCAAACACTTATGTAACAGGTATAACAGAGATGATAGAAACCTTTTGTTAATATTTATTTATTTATTCAATTTTATAGAAAGGGGGGAGAGAGAGAGAGAGAGAGAGAGAGAGAGAGAGAGAGAGGAGGGGAGGAGCAAGAAGCATAAAGTCCTATATGTGCCTTGACCAGGTAAGCCCAGGGTTTTGAACGGGAGACCTCAGCATTCAATAAAGGTAAAAACATTGATTAATAAAAATGATGAAGTGGTTTTATATTTTTACACCAACCTGTGCAAATAATGAAAATGAAGAGAAGTTTCCTGTCTCTAAAGTGACTAGGTATGCAAGTTTTTTCATTATTTGTAAAATGACAAAAATAATTGTTTCTATTCTAACATCAAATGTATGCTCAGTTATTTGAGGACAGGGATAGAGATTGTGAAAATAAACACTTAAATGACTCCCATGAAATGGGTTAATATTTTGACCCATAAGCTTTACTAGTCTTTGATAAATGAGGTCCAAAAATATTATTATATTAAATGGTCTAAAAGAAATTAAAATAGTACTAGCACTTTATGATTACTTTTTTCTAAAATTTTTTTCAGAAATGAGTGTTATTTAGAAAGATTTGAGTAATATAAATATACAGGGTGTCCTCAGGTTATGACAGTCTTGATATACAATGTTTTGAGTTTATTACACTCATTCTCATAAAAACTGAAGTAAATTTAGACATTACTCTTCCAGTTTACACCATTAGCATCATACTTATAGACTATGTGAGTGAACTAGTTTGGTTGCACACAGCAGAAAAATATATCATAATGTGGCATATGAGTGAGGGAGCTGGAATCCTCCAGTACGCTTACCTACATCATTTTGGACTCTTAAAGGTGCAACTGTGGCATTTGTGTTGCTTTGTTTGGTGACATTTTGGCCATTATTATGGCTCCTAAATGAAAGCCAGTCTTCAGATGGTAATGTTTTTTAAAAGAAGAAAGCCATCATAATGGATGTCACAGAGCTACTGGCATCACATGGAGAGAAACTGTCTGGTGAGGACTTCATCCAGTTGGAGAAGCAGCTGATTAAAGAGGAAGAAATAGAAACCCTAGAACCCAAGAGATTTACTACCAAGGGTTTGGCAGAAGGTTTTTCTATTGTAGAGGATGGGTTGGCAAAATTTTAGGCTGAAGGCCCCAAGGATGACAGATTCAGTAAGGTCTACAGAGCTGTTATGGATGCCTTACAATGAATGGTATAGACAGATTTTGGGAGAGAAGTCATCAAACTTCCAGACTATCCTGGAACAATACTTTAAGAAGGTAGAGAGGCCTGCAACAGATCCTGTACCCTCTATGTCAGCTGCTTCTTGAGATGAAACACCTGTAGTACAGGTAGAATCATCTCCAGTGTCTCCTGCTTGTTTCTTAGGTAATCCTGATTCACCTGACCCAGTATCTGCAGCACCTTCTGCAGGTTCTCCTGCCCCTCTAGCTTCTTTCTCCCAATAGGTCACTCTCTTGTATCTTGCAATGCCTGTTCCAGTGTGCAAGCCAATCAAAGAAATAAAGTTAAGAATTTTTTTTTAACAAGAGAGAGACAGAAAGAGGGACAGATAGGAAAAGACAGGCAAAAAGAAAGAAACATGAGAAGAATCAATTCTTTGTTGTGATACCTTAGTTGTTCATTGATTGCTTTCTCATATGTGCCTTGACCTGGGGGCTACAGCAGAGAAAGTGACCCCTTGCTCAAGCCAGTAACTTTGAGCTCAAGGCAGCAACCTTGGGTTTCAAGCCAGTGACCTTTGAGCTCAAGCCAGTGAGTCCACACTCAAATGAACGAGCCCGAGCTCAAGCCAGTGACTTCAAAGTTTTGAATCTGGGTCCTCTGTATCATATTGCAGTTCTATACTCTATTCACTATGCTACTGCCTCATCAGGTGGTAAGGCGTTTTTTTAACACTAATTTTATTGTCATATTTTTCTGTTACTACAGTATAATGTACAGTACAGTATATTTATGTCCTTTCCCTTTTTCTGTGGCTTAGTTGTGTTTTTATGTTGTAGATTATAATTTTACAACTGTGTTAAAATATGTAAGTGACTTAGGCTAGGGTGTATTTTGATATACACCAAAATTTGGGTTATGTTACTGTTGCAGGAATGGAACTGTGTCATAATCTGAGGACCCTCTGTATATGCATATCATGGTATTTAACACACCTTATTATAATCTAAATATGGCACCTGGATTATGAGACATGCATATGCATACATAAACATATACACACCTTCATGGATAGTGTAATCAACTTGACTAAATTTGCTGGAATTGTCTTGGTTTTAGAATTGAAATTCTCATGTCCCAGAAATTTCTTTAATTATAAAAAATTGGGACAGTTAGTCACAGTACCTATGCTATACATCAATTATGGGAATTTGCAGTGCTACACTAAGTTGAAATTCAGAAAATTTTTGAAATATAAACTGAAAAAGAGTACTATAAAAATTCACAAAATTGCACATGTGTTCATCTTTATTTTCTATTTGAGTGTCTAAGATTTCAGGATTACTGAGAAACCAACCCCTCCATGCTGGTTTACTTTCTTTGAGAAACACTCTCTCTGTCTCTCCTCTCTCTCTCTCTCTCTCTCTCTCTCCCTCTCCTCTCTAAAAAATTGAATAAATAAAAATAAATAAATAAAAAATTTTAAAAGGCCGGACCTGTGGTGGCCCAGTGGATAAAGCGTCGACCTGGAAATGCTGAGGTCGCCGGTTCGAAACCCTGGGCTTGCCTAGTCAAGGCACATTTGGGAGTTGATGCTTCCAGCTCCTCCCCCTTCTCTCTCTCTGTCTCTCCTCTCTCTCTCCTCTCTCTCTCTCTCTCTCTCTATTTGGGAGTTGATGCTTCCAGCTCCTCCCCCTTCTCTCTCTCTGTCTCTCCTCTGTCTCTCCTCTCTCTCTCTCTCCCTCTCCTCTCTAAAAAATTGAATAAATAAAAATAAATAAATACTTTCTTTGAGAAACATATAAAGAGAGATTGAAAAAAAAAGGTTTTCAGAAAACTATTGACACAAATTTACTCAAGAGAGCTGGACACAGATTAGGCTAACAAGAAATATTTGTTAAATACAATACCTTAATATTCTCATTTCAAAGAATTCTATTTTTGGTAACAATAATTTGCAAGATTATTACAATGACTGATCCACATAATCCAATTTATGAGGAAATACATATTTTTAAGAGCTTTCATTACACTTTTTGTCTTTGCTTTACAGATAATTTCTGGCATCTTATCTAATAATTATAATAATAGTTGCCTTCTTAAGCACTTCACATGGTAATATTGTGTTTGAACTTTTACATGTGTTCTTTAATCTATGCTGTGACTCTTGGAGGATAACTCTTGTTATCATCCTTATTTTACAAATAAGAATGAGGCCCAGAAAGATGAAAGCAACTTGTTCAAATTTACTTGGAAGAAGTTAAATTTAAGTTAGCTATATTCATCTAGCCATTTAGATGTATTTTTTTGTCTAACATATTTTATCTATATATTTATTCACTCATTCAATAAGTAATAGTTGGGCACTTACTACATTCCCAACACTGTTCTAGAGAATGGGTATATAACATTGACTCAACCAGAATAGGTCACTATTCTTATGAAGCCAATACTCTGGTAGGAGGACAGACAGTGAATAATTGTCATATGAAATATCAGCAAATGATATTGGTTATAATGGAAAATAGAGTGCATTAAAGTGATAGAGAGGCTCCATTGGAGGAAAAAGATGACCCGGGTGCTGGGGATGGCTCCTTGGCCTCTGCCCCAGGTGCTAGAGTGGCTCTGGTCGCGACAGAGCGATGCCCCAGATGGGCAGAGCATCGCCCCCTGGTGGGTGTGCCAGGTGGATCCCGGTTGGGCACATGCGGGAATCTGTCTGACTGCCTCCCCGTTTCCAGCTTCGGAAAAGTAAAAAAAAAAAAAAAGGCATTTAGTGAGTGCAAGTGATGGTGTTGTGCTATAATAATATGCTAAGCATGGTAAGCAGAGAATTCCTGTCTCAGCTATTTTGTCAGTTGTGAGAAAATAAAACTATTAATAATAGTAATATTGATTTTTTACAATCTGTATCAGATGGTGTTTCACTCTTACTCTTACCGGTGGATAGTATTACCATTATTTACAACTTTCCTATAAAAAATATTAATTGTTTGAGCAAGGTCTAGCTATTCTGGATTTGTCCCAGAATGCTGCAGTTTCTCTCTCACTATGATTTCCCTAAACAGCCTGAATCTGGATGTAGTAGTTTGCTCAATATTACTTAGTTAGCACTAATATTATCCCCCCAAAATTGGGTTAGATGTTATACTCCTGTATCTAAATCTATTTTTCCACTTTATATAACAAGACAATTTTTAATTGAATTTATTGGGGTGACAATGTAGAACAAAATATTACAGGTTTCAGGTGTGCAATTCTATAACAGATCATCTGTACATTATATTCTGTGTTCACCACTCCAAGTTAAGTCTTTGTCCATCAATGAGAATTTTTGGAGGGCTGGAAAAAGGAAATAACTAACTAACTAACTAAATAAATATGATACTATATTCATGCCTTAATAATATCATGCAAATCTGTGTTCATTCACGTATTAAGAAAACATAAATTAAACTGAATATATTTTAACAAATGATAAAAGCTTTAGATAATTGTTTAGCTTGAACCTAGTTAGTGTGTATTAATGGAGGTTTAAATAAACAACAGTTCTAGTGTAAAACACTCAACTCATACTGAAGAGGCATTATTATACTTTAATTATTTACCTGAAGGTGTTCTTTATTAGAAAAATTAAATGGTGGAGTTTTGTTATTCAATAAAGTTTTTAAAAAATGGATCTATGAAAAAAGCGAAGATGAAATAAGTTGAAATAAAAGAGTATACAATGGTTAAGTGAAAATTAAAGATGAATAAAATAAAGAATATTTTAAAACAACATAAAATTTGATGGCAAATTAAAATATTTACTTGAATCAATAAAGAGGAGAGTAAAGACTTCATTAGTCATCTTGAGCACACATATAGAGAGAATGAAGAAATGAGTGATAAGAAAGAATTTTAGATATGGAAAGATGCAAGTAAAGTAGTGTTCAAGAAGAAAAGACTAGTAGTAATGTAATTGAAGTGGTATAATCAGTGGCCGCTTCTCTGAACTAATAGAAGAGCTGAATAAACACTTTAAAAGGTCTCATTTAGCATGTATCAAGAAAAACTAATGAAAAGACAACCACACGTGGTTCTGTACTATGAAAGTCTTTAAGGTACAAACACTAAAAAAAAAAAGGGAAAAAACACAATCTTGTAAGAAAGAACACAAAGTTATTTTAAAAAAAATAAACAAAGCTTTTCTTAAATTTTTTATTTGAAACACTGAATAACAAAATGATGAAGCAACATCCTCAGTGAAATTGTAAAATACTTTAATCTAAGATATTTATATACAACTGGAAATGTAAAATAACAGAATGTATACCTACCTATAACATTTTCTAAAATTTACTTGAATTATATTCAAAATAACATCTATAAAGCAAAATTTAAAATTCCAGAAAGGAGAAAAAATAGTGTTAAAATAACTATAAGTAAGCATTTAGTGAAACTTTTTTTTGACAGAGATAGAGAAAGAGAGAGGGGACAGATAGGGACAGACAAACAGAAAGGGAGACAGATGAGAAGCATCAATTCTTCATTGCGGCACCTTAGTTGTTCAGTGATTGCTTTCTCATATGTGCCTTGACCCGGGGTCTCCATTAGAGCAAGTGACTCCTTGCTCAAGCAAGTGACCTTGTACTCAAGCCAGTGACTTTTAGGCTCAAGCTAGCGACCATGAGGTCATGTCTATGATCCTATGCTCAAGCCAACAACCCCGCACTCAAGTTGATGAGCCTGCTCTCAAGTGGCAACCTCAGGGTTTCAAACCTGGGTCCTCCGTGTCCCAGTTTGACACTTTATCCACTGCTCCACTGCCTGGTCAGGCTATAACTGAAAAAAATGTAAATGGTTTAAAAATTACATAATAATGTCTTTTAAATATATATATAAAATATTATTCAGTTATGAGAAAAAAAGAAAATCCATATTTGCAACATCTATAAACTTTGAAGGCACTATGCTAAGTAAAATAAGCCAAAAAGAGAAAGACAAATACTAAAAATACTGTATTATCTCATTTTTATCCAATAAATGTGTGAAATTTAAAAATGACAAACTCATAGAAATAGAGGTTAAAGTGGTAGTTAAAAAGACTTAGGTGTGGGAAGATTTTGTGAAAATTAAACTTCCATCATAACATGAATAAATTCTCATAATTTAATACATAGCATAGTGATTATAGTTAATAATACTATATTGTACACTTGAAAGATGAAGACAGAGTACACTTTAAATGTTCTCACCACAAAAAAAAAATGCTAATTATGTGACATAATGTTTTTGAAATGTTAGCTACTGCTATGGTGGTAATAACTTTGCAGTATATAAGTTTATCAAATCAATGCACTGTATATCTTAAATTTACACAATAATATATTTTAAATGTATTTTAATAAAGCTAGGGGAAGAAGAAAACAGTACCTAATAAAAAGAGGTCATTAAGAGAATGAAATGACATAATGGTTAGGTGCATAATGTAGTATCTGATTCACCAAAATACTCAATGAATTAAAGCTATAGTTATGATTAGTAATAAGAGATTTTGTAAACTGTTGCAATAGCATATACTTAAACCCAGAAAGAAAGAGTTTACCAATATGTCTGGTGAAGCCAGCCAAGCTTTCAGACACTATACCTTATACTATAAGGCTTATAGCAACATGGAAGAACTAACTCCTATACTATCTTTGAGCTGATTGAAGTCACCTTGACCTAGAGAAAATCATTTAATGGGCGCAGCATTTTCTACTGGACAATTTGTTCAGATATATAGGGAAAGAAGAAATAAAGCTACTGTCACCAAACACTATACATAGTTTATCATTAGTCCCTTTTTCCCTGTCTCTCTTCTCTTTTCCCCCTGTATGTGCATGTGTGTACATAGTACAGATACATATATAATATTAATAAAATCCAAATTATCAATTATACATTCTTACATTTAATTTTATGAGTAAAACATAATTTAAATATCAACTAGAAATAAATATATTAAATATATGCAATTTAAAATTAAATTTTATTCAGAAGTTTTAGAAACTATTATTTATAAATAAAAAGTTCTTCACAGTAATTTTAAGAAAAAAATAAAGTTAATACAATTATATTTTTCTGTATAAAATTTATACAACAATAGCTACATTATGTACCAGGCACTATGCTAAGTGCTTCACATGTATGATCTCATTAAATTCCATAATTTTAGTTTGTAGATACTATAGACACATATTTTATAGATAAGAAAATTAAAGATTATAGAGGTGAAGGGACTCAAAAAGATTATATAGTTTGAAGTAGTGAGACCATAACTTCAATAGATAGCTGCTTAAATTTAATGTTCAAGCTCTTACATTTTGTACCAGTGTTCCTCAAAGAGTAATATCAAGAATGACAATGAATATCACAATCTATGTTGAATGATGAGAATAAGGTAGCAAGAACGGTTGTAGATTTTTTTCAATGAAAGGGAAGTTTAGGAGAAAATCCATTTTACCATAGGTAAAGTGATGAGTTATTAAATGCAAAACCAAAAGCACAATCCATAAAAGTTAGATTTTAATAAAATTTAAAACTTCTGCTTGCAAAAAATACCATTAAGAACATGAAAAGATAAGCCACAGACTGAGAGAAAATATATACAAAAAATCTACCTGATAATATATATCTGATAAAGAACTTTTACCCAAACTATATACTGACCTCTTAAAACTCAACAGGAAAAAAAAAAAAAACCAAGCTAATTAAATAATAAATTAAATATCACCACAAACACTGCACCAAAGAAAATAAGCTCAAGAAAAAGTGCTCAACATACTTCTCATTAAGAAAATGAAAAGTAAAACAATAAGATACCAGTACACACCTACTATAAGGTATAAAACCTAGACACTTACAATGCCAGTTGCTGGAGAGGATACAAAGCAACAGGAACTCTCATTCACTGGTGTGTGAATGCAAAATAGTACTGTCACTTTGAAAAACAGTTTGACAGTCACTTATAAAGCTAAACATAGTTTTACATATGATCCAGTAATTGTGTTCCTAAGTATTTACTTAATTGAATTGAAAACCTACGAACAAAAACCTGAATCTGAACATTTCAGCAGCTGTATTCTTACCTAAAATTGGAAGCAACCCGCCTGACCAGGCGGTGGCGCAGTGGATAGAGCGTCGGACTGGGATGCAGAGGACCCGGGTTCAGGACCCCAGGGTCGCCGGCTTGAGTGCGGGCTCATCTGGTTTGAGGAAAGGCCCACCAGCTTGGACCCAAGGTTGCTGGCTCCAGCAAGGGGTTACTCGGTCTGCTGAAGGCCCGCGGTCAAGGCACATATGAGAAAGCAATCAATGAACAACTAAGGTGTTGCAACGCACAATGAAAAACTAATGATTGATGCTTCTCATCTCTCTCCGTTCCTGTCTGTCTGTCCCTGTCTATCCCTCTCTCTGACTCACTGTCTCTGTAAAAAAAAAAAAAAAAAAAATTGGAAGCAACCCACATGTCCTTTATATGTGAATGACAAAATAAACAAACAACTATGGTATTTTTACACAATAAACTATTATTCTTTAATAAAAACAAATGAGCTACCAAGTCATGAAAAGACATGAAGGAGTCTTGAAAGCATATAATTAAGTGAAAGAAGCCCATCAGAAAGGTTACATACTAATATAGTAACCCCTTGCCATATCGTGATTCACTTTTCACAGTCTCATTGTATCATGGATTTTTAAATTGTATATATCTAAATTTTTATTGTGAATTTTTCACTATATCGTGGGATTTTGTGGTATATAGGTATTTCTATATATTTATTATTTTAATTATTTTTGTGGCAAAATAAGTGTGGGAAAAGTTAACAACAGTGTGAGAAAAGTTTATAAGAGTGTGGGGAGGATTTATAAAATCTTAAAATATATATAAATAATAAAATAAATATAAGGTTGCTAATTCGCTGGTTTTTACTTATTGCAGGGCGTTTTGGAACCTAACTCTCAAAAAGTCAGAAATTTGAGCAAAAACAGTGCTACAGGAAAAAAAATCCTGTAACTATGGTGGCAAGAAAGTAGAGAGTATAGTACATTGTATTCAGTGTATCACAGAGCAAAGTTGTTCTAATATGCTCCATTCTAGTGGACAGCATTTTTAGGGTGTGGCTATCACAGCCTAACCCAGAAATTCTTTTTTTTTTTTTTTTTTTTACAGAGACAGAGAGTCAGAGAGAGGAATAAATAGGGACAGATAGACAGGAATGAAAAGAAAAGAAATGAAAAGCATCAATCATTAGTTTTTGTTGCGACAACTTAGTTGTTCAATGATACTTTCTCATATGTGCCTTGACTTTCAGCAGACTGAGTAACCCCTTGCTCAAGCCAGGAACCTTGGGTCCAAACTGGTGAGCTTTGCTCAAACCAAATGAGCCCGTGCTCAAGCTGGCGGCCTCGGGGTCTCGAACCTGGGTCCTCCACATCCCAGTCCAATGCTCCATCCACAGCGCCACTGCCTGGTCAGGCCTAACCCAGAAATTCTTAATCTCAAATCTATAAATATTCTTCAAGATTACCAATAACTTGAAAATTTCTTCAATTTTAATGTTTATGTTTTTATATTTGTTTTTGTAAGGTATTTTCCCGTATAAGGAAGAAGGGCATATTTATCAAGTGTGGAATAATAAAAGCTTTATTTAGTAGAGTGCTTCCTGGACGAGGTTCTCTGGTCTGCAAGACAGGGAACTCACACAGATTCTCCCACCCGATGATAATTTATAGGGTCTGTAGGGTGATGGCGAATTGATATGACATGGAAAAATTTTATTGGCTAACAGATGGTTGTTCTTTTTCAAAGGGCTCCAGGCCATTTCTTTTTGGTGGGCATGGGTGTGGGCAGTTCCAGCCAAAGTCCAGACCTGGTTGCTCACATGACCTTCCCCAATTGCCAACCGATGTCACATTCTGACCTTTTATGTGAGATAGGGGCACTGCTATTCATCTGGCTACTTCCTGCTGGTTAGGGGCATCATGGGGAAGGGAGATCAGAAGATGGTGATTCTGAGGGGAGTTGCGTATGAGTGTAGGAGCATTTGGTTGTTCATGACTTGAGAAACCTCACAGATGCGGCCCTGTAGGAATCTAAAAAAGGAGGAGCAAATATGAGTAATATATTAATAATTAGAAGAGGATTTAGGATAGGGGCAGCCTATGTGAGGATGGGTGGCTGCCACCAGGAGTTATGCGGGTTATGGGAGGATATATCCTTGTGCAGTTTCTCTTGCAGACGGTTGAGGACATTGATGTTTTCTTCCATCAGGCCGGTCTCATTGAACAGTGTTGCTCCCTGCTTTAACTCACTCTGGCAGCAGTCTCCAGGTGGGAGAGACAGGAGCAACAGGGGGATCTTCAGGGCCCAAATTTTTGGTGAGCTGGAGACAGGTAGGACCCAGTGGTTTCAACTGCCAGCAGTCCTGCATGGGAGCAAGTTTGAGGTGAGAGACATGGTATCAAGGTGTTTGCCCTAGGAGCTTGGCTGCAGTAGGAGTAGTCAATATTACCATATGAGGTCCCAGCCACCCCCATAACTAAGACCTTTGAGGGAACTAGAGGTCTAGAGTGTGATGAAAAAACAGAGAAGGTAGCCCCCGTGTCCACAAGAAATGAGATGGGCTTACCCGCTACCTGCAGTATTACTCTGGGCTTGGCGAGGGTGATGGGGGGTCTTCGAGTCTGGACTGCATCAATCATCCATGAGGCCTACGAGTTCAAGCAGTGGGCCCATCTGGCTGGCTTGGCCTCCCATTTGGGTGGTTTGTACTCCGCATAGAGGTGTTGAGGAAGAGCCTGTTGCCCAAAGGGGGCAACTGCTCCACCAGTCACTGGGCTACTTGTAGTTAGGGCAGAGCTTAGTGGGTGGCCTTGGGCAGGGGCACTGCTGGGCCCAGTGATCCTCTTTGCCACACTTAAAGCAAACTCCAGGTGGGGTTCCTCTTTGCAGCCCGAACTTGAATCGGGCACCTTCTATGCCTTGCCCCTGTTGCTCTGCTGGCCTCAGGGATTCCACAAGAATCTGGGTTTGGAGCATCACCTTTTGCTGCATGCAGGTCTGGCGAGCAGCCTCAGCCTTTTTCTACTAGCTGTGACCATTAAAAACCTTAAATGCCATGTTCATCAGGTCTCGGATAGGGGGTTGGGGGCTGAGAATAAGAGGAGGGGTGCTCCTGGGGAGCCTGGCACCCAGATCCAGCTGGAAATGATGGATCCAGAGGCAGGACAAGGCCTGGCCTTTCTGCAAGAAGACCAGGGTTGGGCCGTGGGGTCAGGAGCACTGCAAACCTGCGTAAGGGCCGATGACCTGTGAAGGAGGGCCTGGCAGGGGAGGGGTTTAAGAACACAGAAGAGAAGGAAGGGGATCCTGGCTGGCAGGATAGGGGGCTTCCTGGAGAGAAGAGACCCAAGTGAAAGAGGTCCTCAGAGGGACCAGAAAAGGGTCCCAAGAAAGAGGAACCCCTGGGGTTCAAGCAAGTGAGTGAGGGAATTGGGAGTTGATGAAGGAGGAAAGATCAGGAGTGGAGGTTTTAGCTGAGGTTTCTCTGGCCAAAAAGGGCCTGTGTCATAGAACAGGTGGCACAGAGATTAGGACAGAAGCGCAAACACTAGAAGCCCTGAATGTAAGGGATCTACGACCATTTCCAAGTTCTGTGGCAATAGTTAAATTGGTGAGGGTGTTAAAATCAAAAGTCCCTTCAGGAGGCCACCTGGCTTGATTATTCAGTGGGTATTGTGGCCTGGCCATGGTGGAGAAGATCAGTTTCTTCTTCTTTAGGGAAGGAGAGATTCCAGATAAGGCACTCCAGGAGTGTTTTTGAGTCAACTTTTTAGATTCCTGTGCCCCCAGGGCCACCCCCAGTCTCAAAGTGATCAGAAATGAAAATTGGTGTCCCGCAACTCCAACTCTGGCCACCAGATGGTTAGGTAGGGTAGGTGTGTCCGGGACATCTCCATGAGCACACAGGCACTCAGAACGGATAAGACGTCCCTGATGCAGCTGCGATTAGGGACAGGGAGTCTTGGCGGAAAGAACTGAGTGGAGGCTGGAGGCAGGGGACTTACCACACCATGTGCCAAAGTGGGTGGGAGGTCAGAGGTCCTGGTTCTTTCTCAGAGGGAAAGGGGAGAGGAATGACCCCAGTGGGCTTTAAGCTCCTCCCAGGTTTTGGCACCAAATGAAAGGTATTTTCCCTGCCAAGGAAGAAAGAAGGGTGTATTTACCAATTGTGGGATAATAAAAGCTTTATTTAGTAGAGCGCTTGCCAGATGAGCTTCTCTGGTCTGCAAGACAGGGGCCAGAGAAGTCGTGCAAATTCTCCTGCCCAGCGGTAATTTGTAGGGTTGGTAGGGTGATGACAAGTTGATATGATGTGGCAAAATTTCATTGGCTGACAGTTGTTCTTTTTCCAAGGGCTCCAGGCCATTTCTTTTTGGCGGACATGGGTGTGGATGGTTCTAGCCAAAGTCCTAGATCTGGTTCCTCACATGACCTCCCCCAATTGCCAACTAATCACACAGTTTTATTTAAGGAGAAAGTTATTATATTACCTCAGATCCTCAAAAGATTCCAGTACTCTCATGATTGTTCAGAACCACTGTTTATTTTGTGTCCTGAGTAGTGCAATCAAGACAGTGTGGAGATATAGAAATCTTTCTTTTTTCTTTTTTTTAATGATTTTTAAATTTTTTTAATTTATTCATTTTAGAGAGGAGAGAGAGAGAGGAGAGAGAGACAGAGAGAGAAAGAGAAGGGGGAGGAGCTGGAAGCATCAACTCTCATATGTGCCTTGACCAGGCAAGCCCAGGGTTTCGAACCGTCGACACTTTATCCACTGCGCCACCACAGGTCAGGCTTAGAAATCTTTCTTTAGTAAACAAGGGCATGCAAACTCCTTTTATATGCATTCTACCTTTGTGGAAATTCTACATATCTGAGTCCATCAAATCCACAACAGCATACCTTTGCCATTACAGGTATTTATTAGGCATAGAACAGAAATAAGAAATACATCAATCAGAAAAAAATACCTGTCAAAAAATGCTCACTAGGCCAAATCAGTTGACTCAGTCAATTAACAGCATTTTCCCAAAACACCAAGGTTGCAGGTTCACTTCCAGGTCAGGGCACACACAGGAAGCAACCAATGAATATAAGAATATGTGGGAAAATATATGAATGCTTTCCTTCTCTCTCCCCTCGCTCTCCCTTCCTCTCTGTGTCTGTCTAAACATCAATCAATCAATAAAAAGAAATTAAGCCTTATACAGATAGGTCGTTTGGTTGGAGCTTTGTCCCAGAGCATGGAGGTTGCAGGTTTGATCCCTGGCAGGGCACAAACAGGAGCAGCTCAATCAATGCTCTTGTCTCTCTCTCACTGCCTGTCTCTCAAAAAAAATGTTCACTAAAAATTTTATACAGTCATTGATTATGAAAAAAATTAATTTAACATTTCATTGATTTACTTGATCTTTATAGATATAATGATCCTCAACAAGGTTCAGGGATTTGTTTTGTATTTTCAGAGCTAGAGAGTGGATATTAAGCATGCTGGTGGGAAACTAAATAGGCAAAATCTTTAAAAAGCAATTTGACAGAATGCATCAAGTCTTTGGAAAAAAAAATAGCTTTCTTTGCCGGGAATCAACCCTAAGGCCTAGATATATTTATCACAGAATTATTGGTTATTTTGAAAAAAAAAAATGGAAATAAAAAGAACTTCAATTTATGTAACAGGAGAGTATTTACAAAAAGTGGTAAGTCCATTTAATGAAAACAGGCAGTCATTAAAATACTTAAAAAGCATTTATGAGCATTAAGTTTAAAAAAGCAGATACAAAAATTATGATACATCATTATAATTATGTAAAATTATACATAATAAAATGACTGGAAGGACACACACCAATATTTGTGAGTTATCTTTTTAGTTTTCTGTACTTTCCAAAATATTCTAGAGTCAGACTGTTATTAAGGCTGAAGTTTAAATAGACTGTGATTCTGACTGATGCCTATTCCTGGGATCACCACCACAATAATGGAGAGCCAAAAAGCTTACCAGAAGAATAAGAAGTGTCTCAGTGAAATTGCTGACTGCATAAAATTTTATGAACAAACTTCACTTGAGTTTCTTTTTTATCATGTGAACAATGTTGACAAAAATGCTGGATTGGTCATTTAGTTACACTTTATTCTCATTCTCCCTGAATCTCAATTGGTTTAGTATTTTTTTTCAGGCACATTAATAGATGCTACTGGTAAAGAGACAAAGGGCCCTGGTAGATTCAGATGGTTTATTACCCAGACAGCAAAAGTAACACCAACATGGTATCAACTTCACGCATCATTTGATTTACAGCACCACACAAAAACAGAGTAGCCAAATGAAAGACAACGTGAGTTGCAAAGGAGCCCATCAAGACTGCCACTAAATAGTTTTATAGTCTGCAGCTGTATTCCTTGGAGAGGGAAGTGTGCAGAATGGTCCTGCCCCATCAGAACAAGGGAGGCAGATGAGAAACTGATTCGTGAATGCTTCTCACAAGACAGGGAGTCAAATGGGACATACAGCTTCTCAGAAGGTTGTCAATCTTTGTCTGACCTGTGGTGGCACAGGGGATAAAGCGTCGACCTGGAAATGCTGAGGTCACCGGTTCGAAACCCTCGGCTTGCCTGGTCAAGGCACATATGGCAGTTGATGCTTCCAGCTCCTCCCCCCTTCTCTCCCTCTCTAAAAATGAATAAATAAAAAAAGAAGGTTGTCAATCTTTTTTTTAATTGAGGTATAATTGACATATAACATTATCTTAATTTCAGGTGTACAATGTAATGACACAATAATTGCATGCACTGAGAAATCACCACAATAAGTCTAATTACCATGTGTGTAATACCAGTGGCAGAGGCCAAGCGAATCCACATTGGACTCAGGCACACAGTAAGAAAACTGTGGAGCTGGAAAATGGTGGGTCATTACCATTTAATAGATTCTCATAATGGCGTGTGTGCAAACAGGCAAGGATAACCCCTTGTCAGGCAAACAAACAGCAAAAATGGCCCTTCACAGTGGCAGGCAGGCAATCTGACATCCACCACCTGCCACACTTCATCCCTAATCCACCCTGAGCACAAGCAACCATAGTCTACACACATGGTGCTACAACATGTTCACACACTAATTAAGCGAAGTGCTTGTGGCTCATAAACCAGCAAGTAAGCCTAACACAGATATTTAGCCCACATTCCACCCCTTCAGCATTGCTTGCCTGACAATCTATATGACAGGTATATCTGTAATAGTCCTTGTGTGAGGGATGAGGTACATTACATAAACGGAAACGATGCAGACTACAGTAACAGAATTACAAAAGGACAAGCTTTGAGAAAAATGAGAGTGGTAAACAGCATCAAGAGAGGCAAATCTTTCCCTTCTGGCAGAATATAAGCCAGAGTTTTGTCCATAGACAGCACAATCGCTGGTAACAGAGGCCAACCTAGGCAGGCATCCCAAACCTTATTGGCTTGCACACCAGGATCTGCTGGTTCTTGGAGACTGCAAGCTGATGGGGTCCTTGCGGTTTAAATTTTTTAGGGAGAGGTGTGAGGAACTGGCAGTAAGCTGACAGGGTCCTTGATGTTCATCCCACCTCACTTGCCTAATTAAGTTGCTAAAGGCTAAGCTCTTCTCCACAACCTCTGACTGATTGTTGAAGTTGGTACAGGCAATTTACATGCCCTTCTGCACACTTTCATGTTAGCTGTGATGCTGGATTGTTTCTACTTGTCCTATTCCCCATGTCCTTTGGAGAGACTGGAGGCAGTTTTTTTTTTTTTTTACCCTTTGTTTTGTGAAGTTAAGATGTTATGCTGGGTGGAGGGTTTTCTGCACTGGGGAAAATTCTTGGGTTGACTCAGAAATGTGACTTTGTATCAAAGATCTCGTTTTGCTAATGACTTTGCTTTGCCCTATAAAATAAAGCAGTTTGGGGGTGGAGAGTTGCTCTTGCAAGCCACTGGCTGTGCAAAGAAACCTCCTGATCCCATACTTTTTCTCTCCAAGTTTATTTTTTCATTCTGCACCATTCTCACTCAGAACATGAAAAATTACTAGCCGCATTAGTCCGTGGCAGGTTCTATGTGTAATAAAATGGGAGAAATCATTATTGCCCATAAAGAAATTACAAAAGTGCCATTTATAATGCTGTCTCCCTGAGCACAGAAAGGATAATACACTTCTATCTTAGGTGGCCAGGTGCTGGTTGCCCAGGGAGTTAACTGGAGGTCCACCTCTAGCCCCTTACACTACAGTGCCAACAAGGCCCCCATATCATTGGTGGGGGACTGTATAGTCCAGGGCCATGTTCATTGAAGCCATTGGCCTTTAAGGAGGGCTACTGTGGCTGGCAGGAGCACACTGCCTGGCCATCCAAATTCCAGCTTGAGTAAAGTGTCCCTAGTGTATCTGCACCTGGATGGGAGCAGCTGCCTGGTGCAGGAGGGTCTCTCACTCAAAATCTAAAGTACCATCCACAAGCTGTTTGCCCATCAAGTAAGGGAGCCGGTGTCACCCTCCTGTCACAGTCCCTGTTTTAAGAGTCCATTATACCACTCAATAACAGCAGCCTGTGGGTAGTAGGAAACATGGTACTTCCAGCCCACCCACAGGTCTTAGGCCCATTGTTTCACCATAGAACAAGTGAAATGGATAATGTTGTCACTTTCAAGGATGCGCGGCTGTCTATAGGCAGCACTCAGAATGTCCAGAGCTTGTATGACTGCCCTCTGTTCTGGATTATAGATGGGGTAAACAGCAAGCAGACCAAGAGCAGTATCTACATAGGTGACCGCATACTGGTATCTGTCCAACTTTGGTAAAGGTCCAATGATGTCTATCCGCCATTGTATCAGTGGAACGCAACCTCTCTGGATCTGTCCAGGTAATACCAGTTGTATCTGAGGGTGCTCCTTGAAACACAATGCACATTGATCACAAGTTGTAATTACCTCTGTATAGAACACAGGTAAGTTCCACGCCTTAAGCGTACCCCACATAGTTTTCTGTCCCACATGGAGCAGACGCTGGTGGAACCATTGTGCACAGTCTCTAACCATCGTACACTTGCCAAAGTGTCTGCCTCATCATTCCCAGGATGAGCTAGAAGGACATGCCCTATGACATGATATACTGTCACCTGCTTCTAGTGTCCTATTTCCCATAAGTCCTGCCATATGGCCTGACCCCATAGCAGACAATGCATTACCATTCACTGGTTAATGTGCCAAGTAGCAATGAAAAGGGTCAGTCCATGATAGACAGCCCAACTGTCAATGCAAATCACCACAGGTGAAGGTTCATTACAGACAACTAGCCATATAGCTCTTAATTCCAACTACCACTGCTTTAGCCTATACATCTCTCCCTCCAAATATCTCAGTGGCCAGATTGAAGGCTATGGTCCACTTGGCAGTTTGTCCTCTGCTGGAACCATCAGTATACCAGGCATCCTCGGGGATGGCTGTTTGCCCCTCCTGGTAGGGAGTAACTTCATGTTCTGCCTCCTGAGCCCCAGCTGCACCTGCCTCTAAGGTCACATAGATGACTGGACCCAAGACTTCTTGCAGCTCTTCTCTCAACAGAGTGGTGCTAAGAGCACAGTGCTGTTGCAAGTATGTAAACCTTTACCACATGGCCATGGTAAAGGTTTGGGCCATACAACTACATGGTTTGGTTGCCCAATCTCTCACCCATCCTGTAATAGGGTATGCTCTCTTGACTGTAACTGGAGTTGTGGTTGTAATATTCTCAGTAGCTAGGAGGGAAGCATGAAAAGCTGCCAACTATTTCTCCACTAATGAGTAACGGACTTCAGCACCTATCCACAATGGGACCAAAACTCAAAACGTAGCCATAGGTGCTCTGTCCATTGCCACAAGCCCCATCCAAACCCCTCAGAGGTTATATGGACATCAAGTTCCCTGAGCCTGCCAGGATCAAACATATTCAAGGCATGTGGCAACTTGACAGTTCTCTTAGCTGCTGCAAATGCACCTTGTGCCTGTTCAGTGAATCCCCTTCCCAATAAAGTTATACAAGGGACACAGGAACTGATCGAAATGGGATATGAATGCACACCAATACGCACACAGACCTAGGAATTCCTGTAACTGTTTTACTGCAGTGGACCCGGAGCATGCTTGGATCTTATTTATAACTGCGTCAGGAATAGCCTTTGTCTTACCCAGCCAGACAACCCCAGGAACGTAACAGATAACTCAGGTCCTTGTAATTTGCCATCATTGATTGCTTACCCACACTTTCAAATGGGAGAGCAAGGTACAAACTACTTGCTCCAATTCTGGAAGAGAATCACTAGTTAGCATAATATCACCAATACAATGGTACATGCAAACTGCCTCTAGCTGTTTTCATTTAGCCAGGTCAGCAACCACCAGCCCCTGACACAAGGTGGGGCTATGCAAATAGCCCTGTGGTAATACTGTAAAGGTCTATTGCCACTCTGCCCAAGTGAAGGCAAATTGGTTTTGACTCTCTGTAGCTATAACAATAGAGAAAAAGGTGTTAGCCAAATCTTCCACAAAGTGGTATGTTCCCAACTCATGGCTTAGCCCAGTGATGGGAAATCTTTTGAGCTTGGTATGTCA
Source organism: Saccopteryx bilineata (assembly GCF_036850765.1). Lineage (NCBI taxonomy): Eukaryota > Metazoa > Chordata > Mammalia > Chiroptera > Emballonuridae > Saccopteryx > Saccopteryx bilineata. The sequence goes on from NC_089502.1 coordinate 80,340,267, forward strand.
AAATTCGCCAAAAAACCGAGCATAACTTGGGTGGTGTGTCACTTCGAGGAAAAAACCATAATTTTGCGATATTTATAGTTCAAATAACAAAAATGTATAATTGCAATATATAACTGTACTTAATAAACCAAAAACTAATTATTTAACTTACTTGCTTAGTGATTTCTTTGTTCATCTGTCAGTCAGTTTCTTTTGTTGGTCTTGATATTATTTAACTTGTGTGGGGTGCCGTGAACTAAGATAAGTGAGGGAGAGGGGGAATTCTTTAACCTGCCTATTAGTGACTTTTTTGTTGCTGAATTTCATTGGCTAAATCTTCAATTGAAGGTTGGTATTTTGTACACTTCAAGCCCAAGCAAGTGCTACTAACTTCATCTGTCAATCTGTTTTTTTTTGTTGGTTTTGATATTTAAAGCTGAGAATAAGGTCTCACAAAAGTATATTACGTAGAGGGAAAAATTGGGAGTAAAGCCATTGCTATATTTTTCAGGGAGTTAAAAGTGTCTGGTATTTGGTTCCAGGCACTCCAAATTTCCTGTTTATAGTGGCACTCCTATTGATTCTCCAAGCGGCATCTTTCCAGATTCTCAAACTTTGACCTCAAGTTGACAAACACCTGAGCCCAGATGCTGTCTTGAAATTCTGCAAGTTGCATCTTATGTAAATTAAGATGGCTGCCACTATTTCTAATGGCAGGAAATGGCACCCATAGCACAGGCTCAGCCTCCCCCTCACTTATCTCAGTAATGATGGTCAATTAGAAATCCACGACACCCCAGAACAGTAGATTGGATGATGGTTGCTGTGCTTATGTAGTTGCTGGTAATGGCGATCACAGGGCCCCCAGAGATGTATCCCCCATGGCATTCCACTGCTCCCTGCTATGCCTGCCAGAAGTGAGGTCAAAGATCCCCAAACGGCCTAACCAGAAGTCCCAGAACTAGATGCTCTGTGCTGGAGTACTGTTGTTTTGGCTTACAAACCTCCAGCACAAAGTGTCTATACTACAGCAAATGTTTTATCCTCAGCTACTGCACCTGTCCATGCAGGAGCCAAGGATAAAACATCCTTCGCAGCATGTGGCTCCATACTTCTCTGGTATGCAGCTGCATGCGGCCACATGTCATTGAAAATGGCTATGCGTGTCAAAGGTTCGCCATCTTGGGCTTAGCCAATCCAAGAGGTTAGCTATCAAGGGTACAGCAGCATACAAAGGGGGAACAACTTTATTAAGTTCTCCATAATCTACTGCCATTTGCCATGTTCTTTTTAGTTTGGGAATAGGCCATATTGGGGAGTTGTAAGGGCTTTGTGCCAGCCAGATGATCCCCACCTTTTCTAGTTTGAGGATCGTCCCTGTGATTTCTTCATTACCACCTGGCAGGCAGTACCACTTCATGCTAGTCACACACCAGGGAAGAAGTAATTGCAGGGGGAATGTGCTGTGTCTGCACAACACTACCTTCACAAGCTGGACTCACAGGTGGAACTCCCTGGCTGTAGTGTCCAACCACAGTCCTATTAAGATACTTACCTGCAAAATATATTCAGGAATAGGAGATACATATACCTTGAATAGCATAGAATGCAGTCTTCCTATTCCTAACGGAATATTTACTAGTTTCACTCAAACAATTTGGCCTCCATAACTGTCAATGGCCACTGGGGCCCCAGCAAACTGCTTTGGGTTCTCATAGAGGAGAAAATATTCTGCACCTATATCCACCAAGGCCAACGTACACTGCACATTAGAAGGGGACTAGTAGATTTTCAGTTCCATGTGGGACCTGTGGTCCCAACCCATACCCATTAGATGGGTCCCTCGGCCTTCCCCCTATTCAAACTGAAACAGCAGGTCTTGGGGATTCTCCTCTCCTTCAGGAGTCTCCATCATAAAATCTTATAACTGTGTCACCTGCACACCAATCATTTTATTGGTAGCTGCTAGGGTTGTTCAGCAACTGGAACCTCTGTTCTGGTTTAAGCTGCCATCAAAACTACAAAAGAACTTTATTAGGCTTGCCATATAATTTCTCCCTATCTTCCCCAACCACAATCAAATCTACCCACATCTGTGTTTGGTTATTTACAGGCCCATTTCTTTTGTTAGTCAGGGGATAGCACAGGCAGCCACACTCACAGCTTTATGATCCCATGCTGCCTCCATCTTCCTCAAATCTGCTACTATCTTTGTATCTGTGTTGGTGGGCTGCCCCAAATAGGGGCTCAAGATAGCTACTAGTGACCCAGAAAGGGCTGACAGGGTGCTACAGAAATTAAGGACTCTCATTCCTTCCATAATCACTTCCAAATCTGACCCAGAGGAACTCAGGTTGCAAGCAGCATTCATCATATCTAGTTTCTAAGGTACTTGGGATAGCTCACTATAGGACTGCTGCATACTCACTGCCCCCGGCAAGTCTCCAGCATTCTGCTAGACTGTATTAATGGCAGCCATCACTCATTTTAATAAGGTATGGTTTCCTGGGTTGTCATGGCAGTTCGGAAGATACCACCGCAAGGATAAATGTGTGGAAATAGTGGTCAATTTCTTCATCTCTGTTCAGGAGAGCATGATGCCATCCACCTCTATGTTCCACAGCCACAGCAACCAGGCTGCCAGGGGCTCAGTAGGTTTCTGCCAGAATTGTGCCCCCAAATCCATCAGCTCTGCCTCAGTGTAGGACCAGACCACAGAGTGCTCAACTACTTGCAGAGGGGGGTGTGCCTGCCCCTGAGGGACTCTTGGCTGCTGGGTTTTACTTTCTGAGTAACCACAGACCAGGCTCTGAATCTGAAGATGGCAGTTTCAGTCAGAACATTGTCTCAGAAGAAGAGGAGTTGGAAACACCTGCTTCGGCTGACTCAAGCCAGTCTGTCTGAACAAATTCTGCTCCTTCTTCAATGGTAGCTTCAGCTCCTATAGCTGGTGGCTCTCAACCTGAAGCTATGATTCGAGCTCTTGAATATGCAATGGTTTATCCAACACCTGGCACTGCCAACTTTCAGCTTCCAGGGCAAATTGCAACTCATGAACCAATAATTCCTTCTCCAGAGACTGGTCTAGTTCCAGGCACCATTGGTACTCAGCCTGCATTTCACACTGTGACTCTTGACAGTAGTTGGCCTCCTTCTTCATGTTCCAGTTTATGCTGTAGCTGGCTATTAGCCTGTAGCCTGACCTGCAGTTCTTTGATCTGCAAATCTTTTTCCACAATCGTTCCAGCTCATGCCGCTGTTAGCATTTGGTCTGCAGCTCATCCTGGAGACTCTGACCTCGGGAAGCCTCTCACACAGAGCTCTTGTTTTCTTTTTACAGAGCTGTAATAAACACCCAACCTATGGTCCCCAAAAGGAGAGCCACGGGCAACAACCACTCCTCTATTCCAACATTCAGGGGTGTTGGCAGCTCTATGCCAATTTTAATCCAAATCCTGCCAAATGTAATATGCATGGCCGAGGCCAGACAGGTCCATGTTGGACTTGAGAAGACTAAGAAAACTATAGAAAGCAGTGGACCATTACCATTTAATAGATTCTCACAATGACAGATGAGCAAACAGGCAGGAAAAACTGCTTTTCAGGCAAACAAACAGCAAAAATGGTTCCCCAGAGTGGCAGGCAGGCAATCTGCCATCTACCATCCACCATCTGCCATCCTACATCTGCCATCCATCCTGAGCACAAGTACCCATAGCCTTACATAGACTGTACACACATAGTGCTGCCATATGTTCACACACTAATGAAACAAAGTGCTTACAGCTGGTAAATTAGCAAGCAAGCCTAACGTAACTGTTTTCCTTAGAACTTGTTACAAAAAATTTTAAGGCTGCCAACCTTGTCATGTTCCTGGGTGAATCACAGGACATTCCATCAGGACTTAGGCCAGCCTCTGTGTGAGCCTTGCTTATACGGCCTATGTGAAAACAAACAAGGTTGTCAGTGTCAGCATGGAGCTGCCACCCTATACATTTGTCCTACCCTGTTTCATTGTTAAAATTACCCTGGTTTGGACATTTAATTACATCATTAAAGTACATACCTAAAGAGAACAATGATCTACCTCCCTGCCACAGCATACAAAATACTGAACACATAGATAGACTTATTTATATGTGGGGAGTGAAAATACATGGAGATAAAGCTACTTTTAATTTGTTAACCTTGTTTTTTAGAAGTTAACAAAAATGATTCTGAGGTTTACATACAATAATAGCTAGACAAGATTAGCTAAGCAAAGCAAAAAAAGAAATTAAGTATTAATATGCAGTTAAAGCTACAGTAACTCAAGTTTAATACTGATAAAGAATTAGGTAGATAAGTAATTGAAACAGAATGGAGATACCAAGAAACAGGTATATTTCTGTTTACACAAGGGAGTAATCAGTTTCATAAACACATGATATTGAAATAATTGGCTAGATATTTGTAAAGAGAAATTAGGGTCCTGACTCATACCAAATATCAAAATAGCCCTGGCCGGTTGGCTCAGTGGTAGAGCGTTGGCCTGGTGTGCAGAAGTCCCGGGTTCGATTCCCGGCCAGGGCACACAGGAGAGGCGCCCATCTGCTTCTCCACCCCTCCCCCTCTCCTTCCTCTCTGTCTCTCTCTTCCCCTCCCTCAGTGAGGCTCCATTGGAGCAAGGATGGCCTGGGCGCTGGGGATGGCTCCTTGGCTTCTGCCCCGGGCGCTGGAGTGGCTCTGGTCGCGACAGAGCGACGCCCCGGAGGGGCAGAGCATCGCCCCCTGGTGGGCAGAGCGTCGCGCCCTGGTGGGCATGCCGGGTGGATCCCGGTCGGGCACATGCAGGAATCTGTCTGACTGTCTCTCCCCATTTCCAGCTTCAGAAAAATACAAAAAAAACACAAAAACACAAAAACCAAACACCAACAAAAAATACCAAGATAAATTTCAAGAGGATTAAAGAGATATAAAAAGTAAAATGATAAAAGAACTATAAAAGATAGAGTAATGCTGGTGTTTGAGGCCAAGCAGGTCCACATTGGATTTGGACAGACTGTAGAGGAACATCAGAGCCAGAAAGCATTGGGCCATTCCCATTTAATAGAGTCTCTCAAAGGCAGACAAGCAAACCGGCAGGGGATACAACCTCTTCTCCATGACAGCAGGTGAATGAACAGCAAAAAACGGCCCCTCACAGTGACAAGAAGGCAATCCTTCTTGAAGACAAGTACCCATAGTCTTACATAGACTATACAGACATGGTGCTGTCATGTACTCATGCACTAATCAGACAAAGTACAAGTGAGCAAGCTTAAAACAGCTGCTATCCCAATATTCCACCCCTTAAGGGTTACTTTCCTCAAAATCCAAGCGAGAAGTATCTTTTGCTATAGTCCCTGTGTGAGAAGTAAGGTACATTAGAGAAAGATAAACAGTACAGACTACAGCAACCAAATTACAAAGGCACAAACTATATCAAAAATGGCAATTACAAAGGTGCTCTTCAAAATGTCTCCCTGAGCAGTCTCCTGATAGTTAACTAGAGACCCAACTCTAGCCAGCACCCTACCCCATGGTAGGTTGGAGGGCCTGTATAGTCCAGGGTTATGTCCATTGAAACTGTCAAGTGTCGGTGTGTCTCTGTAACTGGATAGGAGTAGTTTTTTGGTGCAAGATGGCCTCCACAAGTGTGCCCCACCTTCAAAGGTCTCTTACAGTACTGTTTTCACTGTTTACAAGTAGTGTGTCCATCCAGCAAGGGAGCCAGTGCCTTGCTGTAGTAATACTCAAAGAATCCATTAAACCATTCAATGATCAGTCTGGAATAGACAGCCCAGCTTTCCATGCAAATTACTAAGGTAAATGTCCATTACAGGCAACTAGCCACACAGCTTTTTATTAACGGTTCTCAGCACCTTTCCATAAGTGTTCTGTCCATTGCCACAAGCCCCACCCAAACACCTCAGCAAGGTTACATGGCCTGGAAGGGTCAAATATATTCAAGGCCTGTCCTGCCTTGACTGTTCCCTTAGCAGCTGCCAAACAAACAAACCAAAAAGAGCATCTATTAACTTCTAATAAAAATACCTGTTGTACATTAGAAGGGGACCGGTGGATTACCAATTTCACACAGGCTCTCTAGCCCCTAACCATCCCTGTTGGATGGGTCTCTGGGTCTTTCCCCTTTTCAAACTGGGACAACAGTTTTGGGGATCTTACTCTCCCTCAGCTGTCTCCAACAAGTAATCCTGCAACTGTTCAACCTGAACACCAGCCATTTTCATGGCAGCTGTTGGGCCATACATTTCCCCTGCTTTTTCAGAGGCTGGAGCCTCTGTTGTGGCTTATGATGCCACCAAAGCTCTAATAAGACTCCATTAGACCTACCATCTAATTTGTCCCTACCTGCCCAGCCGCAATCAAATCTACCACATCTATGTTTGGGTAACCTTAACAAGCCCATTTCTCTTGTTAGGGGCAGCATGGGCAGCAGCCTGCAAAACTTTATAATTTTGTGCCACCTCCACCTTGCCCAAATCTGCTTCCATCTGTGTAACTTCGTTGGTGGGCTGCCCCACATAGGGGCTAAAGGTAGCCACTAGTGACCCCAAAAGGGCTGGTGGGGTGCTACAGAGAATTAGGGTCCTAATCCCTGCCATAAACATTTCCTCATCTGGCCCACAGTATCTCTAGTTAAAAACAGCATTCTTCATACCTAGTTACCAAAGTTCCTGGGAAAGCTCACTATAGGACTGACACCCACTCACCCTCTTGCAAGTCTCCAGCATCTGCCAGACTGCATAAATAACAGTTATCATCCATCTAATAGGGTATGGTTTCCTGGGTAGTCATGGCAGTTCAGAAGATGCTGCCTCAAGGCAGAATGCATGGTAATGGCAGTCAATTTCTCCACCTCTGTTGTGGAGAGCATGATGCTATCCACTCCCCATGTCCCACAACACAGCAACCAAGCTGTCAGGGACTCGGTGGGTTTCTGTCTGAATATTGCCCCTAACTCCATGAACTCTATTTGTGTGTAGGGCCAGAATACAGAGTGCTCAACAACCTGTGCAAGGGGTTGTGCCTGTCTCTGAGATACTCTTGGCTGCTGAGTAATTACCTTCTGGGTGACCAATGGCCAGGCTCTGAATTCGCCAATGACAGTTTCAGTTTAAACCTCCTCCTCCTCAGAAGAGTCAGAAATGACTACAACCACCAACTCTGAACCTCTCCACTGGCAGATTCTAGAGTTTTCTAGAATCAAAGGTTTCTAGCTCACCAGACTTATCCACCTCTGTTTCCCATCTCCTTCCTTCTCCCTGCACAAACTCTGCAATAACTGGCTTCTCACTCAACACTCTGCCATCTTGGCTGCCTCTTCTGGCCTCCTCCACGTGGCCTTTCTCTTCTCTCTGCTGTCTCCTCTAATGTTAATCTCAGGAACCAAGAGAGCAAGCTTCCGTTCTGCCCCCATTTTATAGTGTAGAAATCAAACCTTTAATCCAATATACAAAATAGAAAAGTCTTTGATACAAAGTCACTTCTCTGAGGCATGATGGGATTGTACCACCCCACATCAAAAAGGGTGGGAAAGGCTTAGTCCTAAAACCAAGCCCCAGGCTACAATATCCTACCTGCCCACAGCCCACAGAGACACACATTAATATCACCTGGGCAATGGCCTCCATGTGGGCAGTGCCATCTTTAACAAAGTGAGCATAATACATTTTATCTGCCCAACAAAAGACCAGCTGATACAAGCACATCATTTTGAAGGTGGGAAGATTTAAGGTCAAGATTTTAAAAACAATAAGAAAAAAAATTAATACAACATTACAACACTGTTGGGAAAAAAACCCATAAATAGGAACTTCTTCCAAAAAGACAAAATAATGGAAAATAGACATGAAATGTTCTACAAAATCACTAGTATCCAGAAACAATAAATTACATAGAAAAAACAGAGGTACTAAACTCATGAACCTTGGCCATAGAGAACATTTTATGAATTTGACCCCAAAGGCAAGGGAACACAAAGGTATGATAGAGTGAAAAATTGATTAAATATATAATCAATGCTGTAGAAAATAAGACAGAGAAAGGAAAACTCTGCCTTCCTCACTAACCTGTGCAAAGGCTGCTATCACTTGGAACTGAGATAGAGTGAGGGCTGAGGTGTGGAGTGAGTGGGGCTGCAGCACAGACATCCAAGCCAGAAAAGATTGTGCTGTGGTGACTCAGCCCACGGGAGCTAACCCCCTCCCTGGACCCTGGCAAAGACGGGCAAGCGGCAGCCGCCATTAGCCCTGATATCCTGGTCGGGAAGCGCGGATAGTATGTAAGAGGTTCCTCCTAGTGCCCCAGGAGTGGGCACCCATGTTCCCAGACAGAGAGACAGAATCAGAGACCTCTGCATGGGCTTTGACCAGAGTCTCGGTGTGGTCCCTGCACCCTGAACAGTGTTGCGTGGGGAGTGCATGAAAGCAAACTTCTCTAAGCCTGAACTTCTTTAGGCAGGCAGGGCGCCTCACCCAGCCATTCAAGCTAACATCCTGGGAAAGAAAAAATACAGAAGCTTTAGGGGGAGGAGCATGCAAACAGCTTGCAGTCTGTCTCTGGAGCAGATCTGAGAATCCAACTGTTTAAATTAGTTTAACGAACAGTCTGCTCACCTGCCAACTGACCTATATGGCTCTAACTGACAAGATCTCTCTCAGTTCATCAATCTAAGACAAGAGGCATGATATTTTTTGGTGCCTCTTGCTATGCACGTAGGCGTGGGGGCAACTTCCTGTCAGCCAATACAGGGTGAAAAACACATTCCCACGGAACAAACTTCAGAGAACACTGCAGTAGTTAGGCTAGGCTGTAGGCTTTTTAACAAGGAAGAAGCCTGCAGAAAGCAAAACCATAGAACCCTAAGGCAAATTTAACTAGATATACCTGGGGAACTGAACAGAAATCAACACGCCCCCCTATCTGATTAAGCTGGTGGCTCTGATTGGCAGAGCTTTGATACTCAGGGCTGTCCACTAAAAAAAGGGACCTGGCAGCTTTTAAGACCTCCTGTTCTGCAGGCAGCGACTAGGGCATCTTCCAGCCGAAACAGGTTACAAAGTGCAAAAAGTCTGGGGAGAGTAGTCCAACAGAGTGCTGAAGCATACTGGACATGCCTAGAGGCTCATAGAAAGGCACCTTGAGAGCAATTGGCTCCCAGCCCTGCCTGATTATGCTGTCTGCTCTGACTGACAGAGCCTTACCCAGAGCCCTGTGCTGAATGGGGATAGAGTGGGGATTTGCCAGCTCTTTGAGCCTCTTACTCTCAAGGCAGAGGCAGTGTCAATCTCATAGCTGGATCATCAGGCTGTTAACGCAGGAAGGAGAGACTAAGAGAGAGGCTCCAGAAAAATGGACTCTCTCATTGTTGGAGCCTGCAAATGCTAACAAGCCCTGACTACCAACGAGACTGAAGCCTAATATCTGGCATCACCATAAAGATTCATCAACTGCAAATCTCTACCTAAGCATGCCACAGGGGCAGGCCTGGAGTACAGGACCACCAACCAGGAAGAGGAAGAGAAAAGAAAAAGGAAGAAGATAAACTCTCAAAATCAAGAAAAATCCAGACTTTATAAATTTTCCACTTTTTTTTTCTTTCTTTCATCTTCTTGTCTTTATTTTTTTTTCTTCCACATAGGTCCTTTTATTATCTGCTTGTCTTATTCTTTTCTCTTCTTGAACTACATTAGCCATAAGTGTTACATTTCCCATTTTCTTTCTTTTCTTCTTCCTTTCTCTCTATGAGGGTTATAATCCAAAACCCTTGACTCTCTCTTTCTCCCTCTTTTTTTTCTTTTTTCTTCTTTTCGTTTTTCCCTTTTTCTTTTTTATCCCTCTCTATTAGTTTCATCTTTTCTCCTTTACTTTTCTTCTCATTCAATCCTCACTCACAAACAAATTATTTTATTTGGGACTCAAATTTTTCTTCTTTGTGGCATTTTCAGTGCTTTTTACATGGATTTTTAACTCATTATCATTCCCCCCAACCCCAGCTCTCCATTCTATCTAGTTTTAGTTCCACTTAATAAAATAGTAATTCTTTTTCTATTTCCTTTTTCCCTCTTATCACTCTCATTATATCTCTTTGTCAAAAATCACTGACAAGTAAATCACTCTATTCTTGACTCAAATTTTTTCCTTCTTTGCATTTTCTGGGTCCCTACCTTCTTTTTTGCCCCTTTATCACTTCTCCCCAACTCAGGCCCTTCATTATACGTAGTTTTTGTTCCATTTAGGACAATGTAATTCACAGTTAATTACGATATTTTCTCAAGGAGGAGGGGAAAGGAGAAGAAAAAAAATTTTTTCTTGTTTTCCATTTTTTCTTTCTTTTTTTACTTTTTCTTCTTTATTAATTCTTATTAGTGCTATCAAAAAAACCACCCTCAGATGCCATTAAGAAAAAGGAAATCGAATATCATGGATATAAAAGACAGAGATGTAGCACAAATAGATGAGGAAAAATCTATGGAGAAAAAATCTAATATATTGGAAACCTTGGAGCTAAATGACAGAGAATTTAAAATAGAAATCCTAAAAATACTCAGAGATATACAAGAAAACAAAGAAAGGTAATTTAGGGAGCTCAAAAACCAACTCAATGAACAAAAAGAATATATTACCAAGGAAATTGAAAGTATAAAAACAAATCAAACAGAGATGAAAAACTCAATTCATGAACTGAAAAACAGGGAAACAAGCTTAGTTAATAGAACAAGCCAGATAGAAGGTAGGATTAATAACATAGAAGACAAGCAACTTGAGGCACAACAAAGAGAAGAGAAAGACTCAAAAATTTAAAAAAATGAGAAAGCCCTACAGGAATTGTCTGACTCTATCAAAAAGACTAACATAAGAATAACAGGTATATCAGAAGGAGAAGAGAGAGAAAATGGAATGGAGAACATATTCAAACAAATAATAGACAAGAACTTCCTAAGCCTGTGAAAAAACTAAAACCTCAAATTCAAGAAGCAAACAGAACACCGAGTTTTCTTAACCCCAACACACCTACTTAAGTCACATCATAATGAAATTGGCACAAACCAATGACAAAAAAAAATTTCTCAAGGCAGCCAGGGAAAAGAAGAATACAACACATAAAAGAAGGCCTAGTAGATTATCATCAGATTTCTCAGCAGAAACCCTACAAGCTAGAAGAGAGTGGATCCCAATATTTAAAGTTCTGAAGGGGAGGAACTTTCAGCCAAGAATACTATACTCATCAAAGCTATCCTTCAAGTATGAAGGAGAAATAAAAATATTCACAGATACAGAAAATATGAGGGAAATTATCATTAGAAAACACCCACTCCAGGAAATACTAAAGGGGGTTTTCCAACCAGAAAAAAAGAACAAAACTAAACCACAAGTAAAACCTCTACCAAGAACACAATTAAACCAAATTTAAACTGTGACAACAAAAACAAAAATAAGGGGGAGAGGACGTAGATTAACAGTAGCAAAGGATGATGGAGTACAGAAACACTCATAAGATAGTGTACAACAATGAACATGGTAGGTACACTTCTCATTACTTAATGGTAACCACCCTTGAAAAAACCACCACAGAAACAAATGAGTTAAAAAAGTTAGCAACAGAGGAAATAAGTGTGAAATACAAACAAACAAAAACAAATGACAGAAAAACAAAACAAAACAAAAAGAATCAAACAAGATACAAAACTAACAGAAAGCATTTATAAAATGGCAATAGGGAACCCACAAGTGTCAACAATTACACTAAATGTAAATGGATTAAAAAGACACAGAGTAGCAGAATGATTAAAAAAGAAAATCCAACTGTATACTGCCTACAAGACACACATCTAAGCAACAAGGATAAAAACAAATTCAAAGTGAGAAGCTGGAAAACAATACTCCAAACAAATAACATCCAAAAAAAAAAAAAAAAAGCAGGTGTAGCAATACTCATATATAATAATGCTGACTACAAGACAGAAAAAGTAATTAGAGAAAAAAAATGGTCATTTCATAATGATTAAGGGGACACTGAATCAAGAAGACATAACAATCCTTAATATATATGCACCAAACCAAGGAGCACCAAAATATATAAGACAGCTACTTATTGACCTAAAAACAAAAACTGACAAAAATACAATCATACTTGGAGACCTCAAATACACCGCTGACGGCTCTAGATCGTTCATCCAAACAGAAAATCAATAAAGATATATTGGCCTTAATCAAAACACTAGAGCAATTGGATATAATAGACATCTACAGGACATTTCATCCCAAAGCGACAGAGTATACATTTTTCTCCAGTGTACATGGATCATTCTCAAGAATTGACCATATGTTGGGCCACAAAAATAACATGAGAAAATTCATAAAAACTGAAATTGTACGAAGCATATTTTCTGATCATAAAACCTTGAAACTAGAATTCAACTACAAAAAAGAGGGAAAAAACCCACAAAAATGTGGAAACTAAACAACAGACTTTTTAAAAATGAATGGGTCAAACAAGAAATAAGCACAGAGATCAAAAGATATATATAGACAAATGAAAATGACAATACGGGCCTGACCTGTGGTGGTGCAGTGGATAAAGCGTTGACCTGGAATGCTGAAGTCGTCGGTTCAAAACCCTGGGCTTGCCTCGTCAAGGCACATATGAGAGTTGATGCTTCCTGCTCCTTCCCCTGTTCTCTCTCTATCTCTCCCTCTCTCTCTCTCTCCCCCCCCTCTCTAATAAAAACGAATAAATAAAATCTAAAAAAGTAAATAAATAAATAAAAAAATTAAAAAAAAAGAAAATGACAATACGACATATCAGAATCTCTGGGATGCAGCAAAAGCAGTAAGAAGAAGGAAGTTCATATCATTTTAGGCCTATATGAATGAACAAGAGAGAGACTAAGTAAACCACTTAAATCTTCACAACCTAAGGAACTAGAAAAAGAACAAAGACAACCCAAAACCAGCTGAATAAAGGAAATAATAAAAATCAGAGCAGAAATAAATGAAATAGAGAACAGAAAAACTATAAAAAAATTAATAAAACAAGGAGTTGGTTCTTCAAAAAGATCAACAAAATTGACAAACCCTTGGCAAGACTCACCAAGGAAAAAAGAGAAAGGACTCATATAAACAAAATCCAAAACAAAAGAGGAGAAATCACCACAGACATCATAGATATACAAAGAATTATTGTAGAATACTATGAAAACCTATATGCCAACAGATTCAACAATCTAGAAGAAATGGATAAATTACTAGAACAATACAACCTTCCTAGACTGAGTCATGAAAAAGCAGAAAGCCTAAACAAACCAATTAGCAGGGAAGAAATAGAAAGAACTATTAAAAAGCTCCTCAAAAATAAAAGTCCAGGCCCAGACGGATATACTAGTGAATTCTATCAAACATTCAAAGAAGACTTGGTTCCTATTCTACTCAAACTCTTCCAAAAAATTGAAGAAGAAGTAATACTTCCAAACACATTTTATGAGGCCAACATAACCCTCATACCGAAACCTGGCAAGGACGGCACAAAAAAAGAAATCTATAGACCAATATCTCTAATGAACACAGATGCTAAATTACTAAACAAAATACTAGCAAATCGAATACAACAACATATTAAAAAAATAATACATCATGATCAAGTGGGATTCATCCCAGAATCTCAAGGATGGTTCAATATACGTAAAACAGTTAACGTAATACACCATATCAACAAAACAAAGAACAAAAACCACATGATCTTATTAATAGATGTAGAAAAGGCATTCAATAAATATAACTTTATATTTTAGACACTCAACAAAATGGGTATAGAAAGAAAATATCTCAACATGATAAAGGTCATATATGATAAACCATCAGCCAACATCATATTAAATGGCATAAAACTGAGGATTTTTCCCCTTAAATCAGGAACAAGACAGGGTTGTCCATTTTCTCCACTAATTTAATGTGGTGCTAGAAGTTCTAGCCCGAGCAATCAGATAAGATAAAGAAATAAAAAACATCTTTATCAGAAAAGAAGAAGTAAAGGTATCACTTTTTGCAGATGATGTGATCTTATACATAAAAAACCATAAATACTCCACAAAAAGATTACTAGAAACAATAAACCCAATACAGTAAGGTTGCTGGATACAAAATTAATATACAAAAGTCAATAACCTTTCTATATGCCAACAATGAAACATTAGAAAATGAACTCAAAAAAATAATCCTATTCACGATTGCAACAAAAAAATAAAATACCTAGGAATAAACATAACAAAGAATGTAAAGGAATTATATAAAGAAAACTACAAAACATTGTTAAAGGAAATCAAAAAAGATACAATGAAATGGAAAAATATTCCTTGTTCTCGGATAGAAAAGATAAATATAATCATGATGGCTATATTACCGGAAGCAATTTACAAATTTAATGCAATTCCCATCAAAATTCCTACGACATTTTTTAAAGAAATGGAACAAAAAATCATCAGATTTATATGGAACTATAAAAAACCCCAAATAGCCAAAGCAATCCTAAGGAAAAAGAATGAAGCTGGGGGCATTACAATACTTGATTTCAAACTATATTATAGAGCCACAATAATCAAAACAGCATGGTATTAGCAGAAAAATAAACATTCAGACCAATAGAATAGAATAGAAAGTCCAGAAATAAAACCACATATATATGATCAAATAATGTTCGATAAAGTAGCCAACAACACACAATGGAGAAAGAAAGCCTCTTCAACAAATGGTGCTGGGAAAACTAGAAAGCCAAGTGCAAAAGAATGAAACTCGACAACACTTTTTCCCCTTGTATTAAATTTAATTCAAAATGGATCAAAGACCTAAATATAAGACCTGAAACAATAAAGTACATAGAAGAAAACATAGGTACTAAACTCATGGACCTTGGTTTTAAAGAGTATTTTATGAATTTGACTTAAAAGGCAAGAGAAGTGAAGGCAAAGGTAAATGAATGGGACTACATCAAACTAAAAAGCTTTTGCTCAGCAAGAGAAACTGAAAACAAAATAAACAGACAGCCAACTAAATGGGAAATGTTATTTTCAAACAACAGCTCAGATAAGGGCCTAATATCCAAAATTTACAAAGAACTCATAAAACTCAACAACAAACAAACAAACAATCTAATAAAAAGATGGGAAGAGGACATGAACAGACACTTCTCCCAGGAAGAAATACAAATGGCCAACAGATATATGAAAAGATGCTCATCTTCATTAGTTATTAGAGAAATGCAAATCAAAACTACAATGAGATACCACCTCACACCTGTTAGATTAGCTATTATCAACAAGACAGATAATAGCAAGTGTTGGAGAGGCTGTGGAGAAAAAGGAACCCTCATTCACTGTTGGTGGGAATGTAAAGTAGTACAACCATTATGGAAGAAAGTATGGTGGTTCCTCAAAAAACTGAAAATAGAACTACCTTATGACTCAGCAATCCCTAGTGGGTATATACCCCCAAAACTCAGAAACATTGATAAGTAAAGACACATGTAGCCCCATGTTCATTGCAGCATTGTTCACAGTGGCCAAGACATGGAAATAACCAAAGAGCCCTTCAATAGAAGACTGGATAAAGAAGATATGGTACATATACACTATGGAATACTACTCAGTCATAAGAAATGATGACATCGGATCATTTACAACAAAATGGTGGGATCTTGATAACATTATACGGAGTGAAATAAGTAAATCTGAAAAAAACAAGATCTACATGATTCCATACATTGGTGGGACATAAAAACGAGACTAAGAGACATGGACAAGAGTGTGGTGGTTACCGGGGGCAGGAGGGAAGGAGGGAGCGGGGAACGGGGAGGGGGAGGGGCACAAAGAAAACTAGATAGAGGGTGATGGAGGACAATCTGACTCTGGGCGATGGGTATGCAACGTAATTGAATGACTAGATAACATGGACATGTTTTCCTTGAATATGTGTACCTTGATTTATTGATGTCACCCCAGTAACATTAATAAAAATTATTTTAAAAAAAGTCAATCACAAACAGTATACATTATATGGTTCTATTTGTATAAAATGTCCAGAATAGGCCTTCCATAGAGGCAGCAACTAGTGCATTCCAGGTATGGTGGAAGAGAAGGGAAATGGGCCAGCGAGAAGTGCTAATATATAAAGTTTATTTTTGCAATGATTAAACTGATATGGAATTAGATAGTGATGATAGTTGTATAACTTTTTAAATATCCTAAAATACTAAATTACGCACATAAAAAGGTCAGTTCAATAGTATCTTAAAAATAATTTAATTAAAATATAATTTTAAAAAAGAAGAATCTGTACATAAGTGTTAAGGAATTTAAATGCTTTCTAAAGATATGAGGATCACTGTAGGATTTTGAATAAAGAAGTGGTCAAGTTGAGGTTTCAAACAGAAAACATGAACAGCAGTGGAAACAAATTAGAAAAGAATATGTAAGAAAAACAGTCAACTAGGAGTTCACTGATATAACCCTGGCAAGCAATGAAGGTTTAAACTAAGGAAATAGTAGTGAAAATAAAGAGACCTACTAAAGAAGTATTATAGAAATGTACTTGTTGTCTAGCTGCACTGACCAGAATTACCACCTACACTAAATGTTTCAGTGAAGGTTGTTTCTACTGACAAAACCAAATTTTATTATCAATTGTTTAGTAGGATTAAAGTAACATAACAATTTATAAAATTATTTAACTTTATTTTGTAATATGTGAGTAAGGTTATAGTTCCTACAAATAAACTGTTTCCAAAAGATAACTTATTATAATGGTACCAATAATTTTTTTTACTTTTAAAATTTATTTAGACATTAAATTTAATAGGTTACATTATTCAATAAGAATACAGAAGTTTCATCTGACCAGGCAGTGGTGCAGTGGATAGAGTGCCAGACTGAGACACAGAAGACCCAGGTTTGAAACCCTGAGGTCGCCAGCTTGAGCTCAGGCTCACCTGGTTTGAGCAAGGTTCATCAGCTTGAGCCCAAGCTCACTGGCTTGAATGCAAGGGGTCACTCAGTCTGCTGTAGTCCCCCGGTCCAGGCACATATGAGAAAGCAATCAATGAACAACTAAGGTGCTGCAACAAAGAATTGATACTTCTCATCTCTCTCCCTTCCTGTCTGTCTGTCCTTATCTAACCCTCTTTCTGACTGTCTCTGCTCTGCCAAAAGAAAAAAAAGAATACATAGGTTTCAGGTAAAAATCTCTATGGAATTGAACTGTTAATTGCATTATGTATCCATAATCCAAAGTCAAATCATTTTCCATCACCATTTATTTGTCCCTTTTTACTCCCTCTTCCCCTCACTCTCTCCTCTGGTAACCATTTCAATTTTGTCCATGAACATGACTGTCATTTTTATATCCCACCTATATGTAAAATCATACAGTTCTTAGCTTTTTCTGATTTGTTTATTTCACTCAGTATAATGTTCTCAAGGTCCATCCATGTTGTCGTGAATGGCAACATATCATCATTTCCTATGGTTGAGTAGTATTCCATTGTATATATGTACCAATCTTCTTTATCTAATCTTGTAACTAGGAACACTTTGGTTGTTTCCCTGTCTTGGCCACTGTGAATAATGCTGCAATGAACATGCAAAAGAAACTGACAACAAAACTAAAAGACAGCCAAACAAATGGGAGTAATATTCACAAACAACAGCTCTTACAAGAAGTTAATATCTAAAACATAGAAAGAACTCACAAACTTCAACAACAAACAAGCAAACAATCCAATTTAAAAATGGAGAGAGGACTTGAACAGACGTTTCTCTCATGAAGACATACAAACAATAGATATATGAAAAGATGCTCGTCTTTGCTACTGATTAAGCGAAATGCAAATGAATACTATAATGAGATACTACCTGAGAACCATTAGATGGGCTATTATTAATAAGATAGGTAATAACAAATGTTAGAGAGGTTGTAGAGAAAAAGGAACATTCATTTACTGGTGGTGGGAATGTAAACTGGTATAAGTTTGTTAGCCAGTGTCATCCCAATAAATTCAATAAAAAGAATAAAAAAGAAAATGAATATGAGAGTGACTTTTAAATTGTGAAGTGTTATGCACATGTAAATTAATTGTTAATATCTACTTTTGTTCATTTCCTTCTGGCATTACTGTGTTTATTTTAACGTGCCAAATACCATTTCTCCTAACACTGCAAATCCCCCAGTATCAGTCTTTCTACCCAGAACACATAAATCTACCATGACGGTCAACCTTATATTCCTATTTTACTAAATAATATCTGTTGAAGCGTGAAGTTGACCATTATTAAGTACCAGATAAGGTAGTATGTAGTTTTTTTTTCATATATTAGTCTTGAGACATAATTAATACCATGATGTAGGGATGGAATTTTACAATCAGAGAAAACTAGTAGCAATCTGGGGTTGGGAAAGTAAGTCTGTGGCAATACCACAGCAGGAATCAAAGTCTTCCTGTTCACCAATACGTTCTCACTGAACTCAAACTTTGTGCAAAGAGCAATCCAAACAATCCTTTCTCAACTCACAGCAAATGAATCTTTCCATATATACTTCTTTATCTCCTCTAAGGTCCATTTTCTAATATTAATTTCACTGTCCTCATTTTTTACTCCAATATAAGGCAGTCTTTCTTCCACATACAGATTGATTAGCTTTCCAACATATGCTGATTCTCTTCCTAACAGATGACTAGAACCCCTCCATTTTCCTTTTTGCTACACAGGGGGGATAAAAAGTTATTCAAAAATTTATAGTAAAAATTATCTTATTTTTATATGTGTGTGTGAGAGAGAATTCTAAGTCATTAATATTTTGTTATTTACTTTTCAGGTTCTCCCACCCCCAAACCTGAGTCTTACTCAATCCCTCTCAAAAGTTAGCTTGACACTTCCTAGAAATGTAGACTATTTCAGGTCACTTAGACATCAGAACTACTGAGCACCAAGGTCAAGAACATAAAGTGCAGAATGCTGACTCTGATAAATGTCAGATATCATCTAGGTACATTCAGATACAATAAAAACATAACAGTGCTATTGAAATGGCCTGTGAAATGTTAAAAAAATGTGGGGTGAGGATCAGCTCTGTCTCATCTCTGGAAAAAGGAAAGTATGCTGTTTACAAGCTACCAACATTGAGTTATTTCTGCCAGAGAAATGGTGTAGGGACTGGACTGAAAAAGACAAAAAAGGCTCTTATTGAAGAAAAATAACATTAGTAGGAAGTAGACAAGATACTGAATGGTTCCTAGGAACACTCTCAACAGTAGTGAAGGAACAGAGAAAAAATGGTAAATACCACTTTATAGAAAACTACAGCCAGTAAACAGATGTGACTTCTATTGTCATCAAATTATAACATATCATATTACCATCAATTTAAACATACAAAGGAATCATAGCTATGCAGTAAGCGAACAATTTCGAAATAGGTGATTCAGGAAAATACAGGAGTCATTAGAAGTTGAAACATGAGCTGGCAGCATTCGGCAAGGAAGTGAAAGAGAAACAAAACTAATCACAGAAATACAGCCAAACTGGAAGCAGCACAAAGAATGACAAATAATTCTGAAACCATTTTACAGAGGGCAGAGGGAGTGAGAAGTATCACTTTAGTTGTTCATGCTTGTTGTGTGTACCTTGATCTGGGCAAGCCCAGGGTCTCGAACCAGCGACCTCAGCATTTCAGGTCGATAGTCTATCCACTGTGTCCTGAAACCATTTATTTATTTATTTATTTATTTATTTATTTATTTTTTTATTTATTCATTTTTTTTTTTTTTTTTAGAGAGGAGAGAGAAAGGAGAAAGAGAGAGAGAGAGAGGAGAGAGAGACAGAGAGAGAAGGGGGGAGGAGCTGGAAGCATCAACTCCCATATGTGCCTTGACCAGGCAAGCCCAGGGTTTGAACCGGTGACCTCAGCATTCCCAGGTCTACGCTTTATCCACTGCACCACCACAGGTCAGGCGAACAAAGGAGGATTTAAAAGAGAGAGAGAGAGAGAGAGAGAGAGTGAAACCATTTTAAAAGATATAGAGAACAGGATTTTTTTTTCCCGAAGTTAGAAGCAGGGAGACAGTCAGACAGACTCCTGCATGCGCCCGACCAGGATCCACCTGGCATGTCCACAAGGGGGCGATGTTCTGCCCATCTGGGGCATTGCTCAGGTGCAGCCGGAGCTATTCTGGCACCTGAGGCGGAGGCCATGGAGCCATCATCAGCGCCTGGGCCATCTTTGCTCCAACGGAGCCTTGGCTGTGTGAGGGGAAGAGAGAGAGAGGGAGAGAAAGAAGAGGGGGAAGGGTGGAAAATCAGATGGGTGCTTCTCCTGTATGCCCTGACCAGGAATCGAATATGGAACTTCCACATGCCCAGCCAATGCTCTACCACTGAGCCAACCAGCCAGGGCTAGAGAACAGGATTTATTTTTAAAAATGAGCAGAATAAATTGGAAATGAAGAAAACATTTTAAAAGTTGGAAAAAGACAAGTGAACACCTACATAAATATCAGTATATAATATACATAGTTAAAGAAATTAAGAAAGCTACATATTAAATGATCATACTAGGTTCCATAAAAAATGACAAAGAATAAACAATAATTAGATATATCGTCTTCAATATATATATATCTGGGATGGCAATAAAAATATCAAATAAATTATGGGTGAAAAAATATTAGGAGGGCCTCAGACTTCTACAAAATAACACTCAACACTAAAAGACAATGGAGCAATGAAAGAAAAGAAAATGTGACCCATGAACTCACCTTAAAAAACTCAGAGCAACAGCCCTGGCCGGTTGGCTCAGTGGTAGAGCGTCGGCCTGGCGTGCAGAAGTCCCGGGTTCGATTCCCAGCCAGGGCACACAGGAGAAGTGCCCATCTGCTTCTCCACCCCTCACCCTCTCCTTCTTCTCTGTCTCTCTCTTCCCCTCCCGCAGCCAAGGCTCCATTGGAGCAAAGATGGCCTGGGCGCTGCGGATGGCTCCTTGGCCTCTGCCCCAGGCACTAGAGTGGCTCTGGTCGCAACAGAGCGACGCCCCGGAGGGGCAGAGCATCGCCCCCTGGTGGGCGTGCCGGGTGGATCCCGGTCAGGCGCATGTGGGAGTCTGTCTGACTGTCTCTCCCCGTTTCCAGTTTCAGAAAAATACAAAAATAAATACATACATACATAAATAAATAAATAAAGCACAACACAAAGTGTTTAACAAGCCACCAATGTATCACCTGGCTCTACATAAAAACAACAACAACAACAACAAAAAAACTCAGAGCACACAGTCCCCAGGAGTTTCTTTTTTTAAAGAACAACTAAAACAGAAAAAAATAACTAACATAAAGAAATTAAATAAAAATTGGACAATATAGTAATCATTTAATTCACTTACCTGATTATGCTCACAGGAAAACTTATAAATGTTAGAAAACATTGAAAATATAAAAACATGTAATTCACAAAATTGATAGGGAAAAGTATTACTGTATATGTGAGTTTTCTCAACATTCATGGCTGAGAGTCAAAATAAATCATTTGTATCAGAAAAATAATAGAGATATATACATCATTTAAAAGTATAAACACTAAAATTAATCTAAGCAAATAAATTAGAGAGCACAGAAATGGAAGGGGATAGTGGAAAAATGAAAATACATGAAATATTTTTACAACAGCCTAAAATATCATAAAAAATGAAAAGACAAATGACACACTGGACGTAAGTATTTAATTTGTTACAGATCCTTAATAAATAAAGCACTTCTAAACGTCTGAAAAAGAAACATCATAACCAAATAGAAAATTGGGCAAGAATATGAAAAGAATAAAGCAAATTTATGAAATAGAAAATTCTACAGGACAGATGATCTGCCTTTCTCCACAAATAAATTGCAGAGTAAATGAGGATGTAGGAGAACTATTACCCTTTAAGGAGGATTAAGAGATATGTAAACCAAATGTGTTGACATTTCTTGAAACAGAATTCAACCAAATAATTAAAAAGACAGTTTTAAGACACTGGCATATTGAAATAAAGTTGAGTATTAAATATTAAGGAGTGATTGTTAATTTTAGTTCATGTAATGTTGATATTATGGATTTTTTAAAAGCCTTATCTGATAGGTAAACACACTGAAATACTGAAGAGTAAATTCATAAATCTGGAGTTGATTTAAAATATTCCATAACAATTATAAGAAAAGGAATATATTAAACAAAAATATTAATACTTTTAGACAAAAAACTATATAATATATTGTATATTTATATTAATACAAAAATACCCGTGTATGTTAAAATTTAAATGTGTACTTGAATATGAGCAGTTCCAAAAGTCCTTTACGGCCATACAATTATCTGTGTATAGAGAACAGATAAATACAAAATATCACAATTACTTCAATTACCATCGAAATATAATCCCCTTTGTTTTTTTTTTTTTCCTGGTGCTATTTGTTTTAAAACTGAAGATTTAAAATGAGGCATATAAACAGTCATGTAACAGGTTTTTGGGGGCAGGGGTTGTTTTTAATCTTGAATTGACTGGATAAATCTGAACTGACTGTACAGTTAACTGACTGTATAAGGACTTTGGTTAAAATAAAGGAAATACATATTGCAATTCTGCTGACTAAATAATTTGTCATTCAGAAAGGAAGGAGGAGGAGGAATGCAAATTTGTAGATGGTATAATAAGAAAATTTAATTTCTTACTGTTGATATAAGATAACAGGACCTGAGGAGAGAAAGGGGATACACAAACCTTGTTTTTTGTTTTTTTTTCTTGGTGACAGAGAGAGGGACAGATAGGGACAGACAGACAGGAAGGGAAAGAGATGAAATGCATCAGTTCTTCATTGCGGCTCCTTAGTTGTTCCTTGACTACTTTCTCATATGTGCCTTGACTGGGGGGCTACAGCAGAGTGAGTGATCCCCTTGCTCAAGCCAGCGACCTTGGACTTCAAGCCAGCGACCATGGAGTCATGTATATAATCCTGTGTTCAAGCCAGAGACCCTGTGCTCAAGCTGGTGAGCCCACACTCAAGCAGGATGAGCCTATGCTGAAGCCGGTGACCTCGACGTTTCGAAGCTGGGTTCTCTGCATCCCAGTCAAATGCTCTATTCATTGTACAACCACTTGGTCAGGCACACCATGCTTTTCTGAAAACTTCTTTGCTGAGCCTTACCACTATTCCCTCAACTCAACCAGGGGAGGACTTCTGCTCCATTAACAAATCTACTTATAATTAGTACTCAAGCAAGCTATTACTCATCCCAGGCTAATTTCATTGTTTAAAAAAAATGTCTCTGGACAATAGAACCTTTGAAGATAAAGGAACAAATATTAACAAAGGCATTTCAGACAGGAAGATAAAAATGCAAGGTGGGGTGATCAGATTCTCAATAAGGGAAATAGGTGGTTACCATCATTGTAGGACACCAAACAGGTAATAAAGTAGTTCATTGCATCTACGTTTAGATTTAAGTGAACATAAGACTATAGGGGGTAGTGTATGTGGGGAAAATGGCTGTGTTAGGCTTGCTCACAGGTTTACAGGCTGCAAGCTCTTTGTGCAATTAACGCAGAAGCATATGACAGCACTATTGTGATGATAAGTGCTACCCATCAAGGGCCCACCACGGAGAAGTGCAGTTGGTTTCTTGATCCCTTATCCTCCACTTGAAAAAGCAAGTTTTCCTCTCCCTTTGTGTTTTTCCCTTTTCTTTCTTCTTTTGGCTTGCCTGTCTTTGTGAGCCACCAATAAATTAGAATGGCCCACCATCCTCTGGCTCCACAGTTCCTTTACTGTCTTCCAGAATCCACTTGAACCTGAATGGCCACAGCCACTGACCTTACAATGTACTTGAACTACTCTATGATGTGAACTACCAGACACTTTTAACACTATTTTAGCAAAATTCCTATTTCAAAGGAAATAATAAATATGCTTCATACAATACCCCACCTTAATCATCCATTGAAGAAAACATTCTCAGGACCTTGTATTGATAACTCTTTATTAGCTTTAATCACTTTAAAAACCTAGAAAATTGTTTTTTTGCTAAAAAATAAATATCCTACTAATTTCAACAAAAAGTCTCCCTCTAGTCTGCCTACTTTCTAATTGATGATTGTTACTATGTTGTTATAGCAGAAAATAACCAAGTACAATGTGCATAATGTACCTGCAGCTTTACACACCATCAGCAAAACAGCAACGCAGAATTAATGGGTGGCAGTGCTGACCTCTTCAAATGGTTAGATAAATCCAAAGATATATTGATAGATTTAATATAATTATAATACTTATTATAATTAATTTCATTTCATTAATAACAGTTTCAGTGACCATTTCAAATTCAAAATGCCTAAGATGACAATTCAGGAGTCTAAAGTTCTTATTTGCTACTTCAACATTTCCACCAACTTATAATAGTTTCCATCTAAGTGGTGCTTTTATCTTTAGACATGCTTATTTACTTCTCCATTCTCTTTTACTCTGCCTTATGGCACTATTAAGAATTCCTTCCTGGGTGGTAGAGCCTTTGCCAATACCTGTACTTTTACTGCAGAATATGTTCCCAAGGTAGGCAGATTCCCACAATATCATTCTCTGCATCTCACAGCATAACCTGCTCTTCCATGATCCATGAAGGACAACACACACACACACATACTCTCTCACTTCTCTCTCTCTCTATCACTTTCTCAGAGCAAGCTTTTGCACCTTTCAGATCTCAGCTCCTCTGCCTAGGTATTGTGGATGCTGCTCAGATGTTCCTCTGGCATGGTATCCTCACTCACCAGAGATCCCTTCCTTCCCCTACAGAGCATGTATTCACTTAGTTTGATTGTGGGGAGTAAATCTCATCTATTGGTCTTCAATTTCTACCCCCTAGAAAGGTCACTCTCAGATCTAATCAGTCTAGATTCTCTTCCAGGACCTTATCTAGAGCTAGATAACCTCTCGGTTCTTGTGCAAGACACCATAAAAATAACAAAGTGGTTACTATGAGGACAAACATTATCTTTCATTTACCAACATATCTCTTAGTTCCTCTCAGTATACCTTGACCACTGTTAATTTTGAATGGCTGATTTTTGGTCTTGCTGGGTCCTTTACCTAGCTTTCAGCTGTAGCCCCCTTTCCCACAGGAAGTCCCAGTTTGGGCTTCAACCTCCCTTGCTAAGTCAGATCCACCCCTGTCTCTGCCCTCCAGAAACAATTTTCCAAGTCCCAAAAAATAACTGCTGCCCTGGGCTTCGCCTGTTCACCATGTAAATTGGTTTTCTTTGTGACTTCATATCAGATCTCAAAGAGTAAATGAGGTCTTGCCATGATCTCCTTTCTACTCACCCTGACCCTGCTCTACCTGTTCATAGCAACTAAAGACAAGCTCATAGGAAAGAGCCTTGCTCCCACGTGAGACTTTGGTTCCCAGGCCTAGGAATAAAAACCCATTTTTACTTAACACTTATCATGTAGCAGAGACAGTTCTAAATAGCTCATGGATGTGATCTCATAGAATCCACACCTATGAAGTAGTCACCAGTGTGACGTCCAGTAACTCATTTAAATCCACAGTGAGGTTTATCAGTACAAGTAAAAGAATATCCATCCTCAAAAGGTCTAAAATAAGGAAATTTATTATCTCTATTCATTAGAAGTTGTAAGGTAGGGCTGGCTCCAGGCATGGCACAATGACATCTGGGCATATATAGATGAGAATGAGAAATCAGAACTCCACATATCCTCCTGAAAGTTTCTAGTGAGCAGAGGTAACCCCTACAACCTCTCAACCAAGCTTCTCTTATTTAACATTTCAATGACTTAACCTGGGATAATGACCTCTCAAAGTATGCAGATTCTCCTTAGCATTCACCAGACTCCCTCAATGCCTTTAAGTCCCCCAGGCCCACAGAGATCTCAGCATAGCTCAGCAGTGCAAGGTCAACTTCAGGAGACAGTAAGGCATCTTGCCAATTTCCATAGGCAGGGATCTGGAGCACATGTATGGGTGAGGACTCTAAGGGTGTCAGCCCAAGGAGGATGAAATTTTTAGATCAGGCTATATTTATTATGGGTGCACTTACCCAGGGTGCAGAATTTAATGTTAGCTCAAAAACCTGAAAAGGATATTAAAATAATGTGTTCCATTGTTAATTAAAGCCTGAAGTCAATAGCACTCCATAGGCAATAAGGATTAAAGGGCAGAATTTCCCTGGCAGTTTTAAGGAAGGAACTCAAAGGCTCAGGAAGGTTGGAACAATTTATGTCCAGATATATGCCTGTTGTCCAATTATCCAATGCCCTTTTTCCATCTCAAGTGTCCTAGTTTAGGATGGTGTGCACCTGCTCAGCCACTCTTTAACCATGCCACCCTGGAGGCCCAAGAGGGCATTTCCTTCACCAGTGCGTAAAGAAATACCTTGGCAAGGGGAGCACTGGAAGCCTCATAAAGTCCTGTAGTGCTTGTCCTCTGAAGCCTAGAGATAACTGGGTAATACTGAGATTCAACTAGGTTCCCTGATTTCAGTGGGAATAATGGAAGTCATGGAGAGAGATGTAGAGGCCAGTGATAGCACTTAACCATTAAAAGACACTCCTTTCTTTTTTCTCTTTATTTTCTGTAGTGCTTCATATTTGTTAAAAAGAATGCCAAGTGCTTTTTGCAGGTAGTACTGAGAAGCTGGGGTGTCTGTTTTTATTTTTAATATTTTTGGCCGAATGCACACATCTGTGGGAATGCTGAAATTTTTAAAGAAAAATGACAGCTATCAAAACCAGCGCATAGGAGAAAAGAAGTGTCAACAAATTGGCTGCCAGGCACACTAGGCCCCTGTAACAATCTGGTGGGGGAGGGGAGGACTCTGGGAATAGATAGGGAACTAACCAAGGTGAAAGACTGTCCTTTTAGGGGGTGGTGAGATGTCCAAATCAATGTCCAAGTAGGTGTAGCCAACTCAGGTATCTTCTAGGTTGGCCCTTATCTCCAAAAGCAGTGGTGGTCTGTAGCTGGAATATAGTGGATGGTGGTGTAAATATAGCTTAGGGCTCTGGCAGATGTATGTAGGCCTTGCAGTTGGCAGGGCTGTGCATAGTCTGACCAGTTAATAACTGAGACTCGCCCTATAAGCTGGTGCTCAGGACACAGTTCAAATTCGCAGGGGCGCGTCCTGGATCTGACCAGAGTAGATGGCAGCCCTCTTCAGGGATAGCCCCCAGCTCCATCCAGCACAATAACTGGAGCACAATTCTTGGAACAAAGACAAGCACTAAGGGGGATGAAGAGAACCAGAGGGCAGGGGTAGGGAAGGAGATCAGCGGGCGACAGGGAGCACCTTGGCTCCAGAAGGGGCAAAGCTGGATATGGACATGGGGAGAGTGGGGGGGGCAGTGGGGGGGGTTGGCGGCGTGCAGGGCCCTGCCTCCTAGGCCCGCGGGTCTCCGAGCCTAGTAATCATCAGGTTCATCGTCATCGTCGTCTTCGTCGTCATCCCAGCCAAAATACTGTTTCATCTCGTCGAGGAAGGCCCGGTAATCACTTAGGATGGGGCTATCCATCTCAATGTGGGGCACCACCCACTCCTCGGCTTCCCCGGTGAGCAAGCTGATTAAGAATGCCACTTTCATGGCGTCGTTGCAGAACCGGTTCTCGTTGACAAGCATGTAAGAAGCCGTCTGCACGATAAACTCGGGGAGACGGGAACTCTCGCCGTTAAACTTTTCTGGAAAGGGCACCGGGCAGCTCGGCGGACGTACCTGGCGCAGTAGGGTGGCCCTCTCGCACACCAGCAGCCGCAGCTGTTCATTGAGCTGGATATTCTCGATGCTCAGGGAGCGGTGCCTCATCAGGAGAACGCGCAGAAGCAGCACCAGCTCGTCGTCCACCATGGCGAACAGCTTGGAAAGGCAAGGCTTGGTTCGGTTGGGCTCGGCTTGGCCAAGGTGCACAGGGAAGCCTCACAGGAAGTGCCTGTCCGCGGAGGCGCGGGGAGCCAGAGTGCAAAGCGGTACCAGCAGAGGTCTGGGCGGCTGCGCAAGCCCCGCCCACAAAGCCGCTTACGAGACTCACGCAACTGCGCGGCCTTGGGCCGGGGTAGAGGAGGAGGGGGCGGGTCCTAGGATGATACCGGAGCTCCATGGGGGCGTGGCCAGGGTGGCAGCGCTCTGGCCCTGTCACAGAGGTGGGCGTGTGCAGGGCGTGGGCAGAGTCTCTGGCTCTGTGCGGGCAGTTCACAGGGCTCACGGAAAAAGGCAGGAGATTATGGTTGTAGGGTTGGCGTTTGCTAGGACCCAGCGAACGCTGAGACCCAGCTCTCATATAAAGCCAACCTGTTCAAGTTTAAATTATATTCAACAGCGCAACCAACTCACAAAATTCAAAGATCCTTGAGTGAGGGGCTTTGGCCAATGGATTCCGTTTGTATGATGTTTGTTAACACATTTTCTTGCTTATTTAAATCTCACTCACCGAGGGAGCTGTTAATACTGCTGGCCGCAACAGCAGGAGTGGGGGTAGGGGCGAGAAGTCACACAGTTTCAGAGTAAAGAAAGATCCCCTGGGGATCCTGGCCTTCAGACAAAACAAAATATTTAAACAGATTTTCTTCAGTTGAAAATAATATTGTATATCTCTATTCTTTTTTACATTTATTTATTTATTTTGCAGAGACAGAGTCAGAGAGAGGGACAGACAGGGACAGACAGACAGGAACAGAGAGAGATGAGAACCACGAATCATTAGTTTTCATTGCGATACCTTAGTTGTTCATTGATTGCTTTCTCATATGTGCCTTGACTGTGGGGCTACAGCAGACCAAGTAACACCCCCGTCCAAGCCAGTGACCTTGGGTGCAAGCTGGTGAGCTGCCCTCAAACCATATGAGCCCAAGCCCAAGCTGGTGACCTCGGGGTCTTGAACCTGGGTGCTCCGCATCCCAGTCCGACGCTCTATCCACTGTGCCACCGCCTGGTCAGGCTTCTTTTTTATTTTTCTAAATAACAAAGTATAAAAATTTCTGCAAAATCTTTTGATAACAATTTGCAGGCATCCCTCTTAACTTTGACGATTTGATGTACTAATATTAGTGTCCCTTGGCTACTGGGTGTTATTCTTTCTTAACAATAAAGACTTGTGTTTTTAAATAGTTTTGTTTTTCTACTTTAAATATGATTATTCAAATAATTGTTGACAATTGAGATGTGTCCAAGCCCTTAGAGCCCAGTGGAGGGTCTGCTTTTAAAATATGTTCCAATAAAATCACTTTTTGTCAAGTCTGCCACTGCACCCTCATAGCAGCCTTCCTTTCTTTACCAGTTTGTTGCAACTAATCTCTGAGCATTCATTCTTCTCTTCCTACAGTGTACATTTGCTCCACAGAGTCGGCACAGGAATCCTTTAAAACAAAATTTAGACCTCCACTCTCCTCCTCAAAACCCTCCAACACTTTTATTATTATTATTCTCATTCAAAATCAAAAGCAAAGTCTTGATCTTGGCCCAGGAGGCCCTGTCTCACCTTCTATATCTCTTCATATCCCCTCCTCTGTTCTAATTACAAAGTTCTCTTGCTCATTCTCTTACACAAGTATCTCTGATCTTAGGACTTTTGCACTTTCTATCATTTCTGCCTTGCAAGGACTGTCCTAATTTAACTATCTGACTCATTCTCCCACTCTTTTTGGAGAGAGCTTTCCTAACCACCTCATTTATCAGAGCACTCAACTTTCTGCCAGTAATTCATCATCTTTCATGATGCTTCATTTTTTTGCATAACATTTATCATACTAGCAACCATCATATCGTATAGAACTTTGTTGGTCTGCCTCTACTTTAGAATGTAAATCTATGCGGAGAGTTTGTTTTCTAGATTCTCTAATCATAATACCTAGAAAATGCCTGGCCCAGAGTAAGGAACTCCATAAGTGTTTGCTGGATAAAAGAATCTCAAGGTCCAGATGTTGAAATAAAAGAAGTGGTGGGTGCACAAAATGTCCAAAAATATTTTTCAAAGTGTCTAGTATCTTTTTTCTATGATTATGATTCAGCCTTTATTGTAAAATTATGACTGAAGTAATAAAAATGACTAAATACTTTTAAATCCTCTTCATTACTTATACAATAATTGAATGGGCATCCATGGAAATGAGAAGGTGAGAGACAGAGAGAAAGAAAACGAAGGTCCAAGGTAGGGAGAGGAAAAGGAGTCACACTGCTGAAAGAGTGGGCAAGAAAAATAGCAGGTAGGAGGGACTATGACCTTGTAATCTCCTGTGATATGAATTCCCTACTAAATGAAGAGCTCCTTGAGGGCAAGCAGGAACGTTTTCTCACTTATCTTTTTATTTCAGCATCTGAAAGTGTTGACTAGGTACTGCATAAATCTCAGTGGATAGAAAGAAGGGATAAGAAATGTCAGAGATAGGTTTCTGGCAATCTTGCTCATTGACAGCTCAGGGTAGAGGGTGGACTTGCCTGGTACAGCAGTGAGTGGCCAGCTGTACTTTTCATGTCCAGACCCTACTACAGGAAAAAAAATACCTAGCTCTCTACTCCTAGAACACACATTCTGTGGCAGTATTAAGTTAGAGTAATCTTAACTAAAAAAAATTAGTGGCAGTCCTCAGATATATGAATTGACATGGGTGCCTACTTGACTCTGAACAAGGACTGTACACAAGGTTGGGCATTCTAGAAGCCTGAGAACCAAATGTGAAAAACTTGCTTAAGCCCAGAAAAGCAATAAGTTGATGATACAGTACCACAGTCACAGCTACTCTGACACTGATGCACAGGCTTTTCCAGTAAACAATTATTATGCACTGGACTTCTGTGAATCAGAGCAGTCTTGTGGGGACCCAGAGATGATTAGGCCAATCCTGCCTAGTCTTCTTCCTACAACTCCATGACAGAGGATATCAGGAGGAATCCACAGGAAGTAGCCAGTAGTATCACCTCAGATGGGGCTCTGAGTTCTTAGAAAGCAAGAAATGTCATGGCTAGATCTGAGCACAGAGCTGATCAATGACTTTTGTAGATAGTTTCAAACTTGGAACAAGGAGAGACAGGCAGTTCCTCAGTGTCCCTCTGAGAAGCAGTTGAGAAAAGATGAGTAGTATCAGTAGACTAAATGCATAGAAATATAATGTTCATGTTAAGCAACTTCCCAGTGTCCATGATGCTCTCCAACCAATGCTAAAGCCTGCCAGCCATTCCTTCTCCAGTAAGTCTGCTTAGGGCTGCATGTTGCTTTGATCATTCCCCTTTATCATCCAAAGTGACCTGTGAAAATTCCCTTACACTGGTGTGAAGACGCTGGGAGCAGAGGCAAAGCAGACCACTTGACTTACCTAAGGCTCAGGAACTTTATCAGGACAGTTTTGGCTCAGAACATTTTATTTTGCAAGAAAGAAGCACAGTGTCAAGGCTGAGGGCATGAACTCTGGTGCTTATTGCTTTCACCAAAGTTCCATGCTCAAACCCTGCCCTAGAAAACAGATTTGAAAATTACCTTATAATAAATACAAAACATCTCTCAATTAAATAGCTTCCTGAGCAATGTATACAAGTTGGATAAACCAACCTGTTACTTGAAATATGTAGCCAGGAGCAGAAAGTAGCTATGGAGGGGATATTTGTGAGAGAGTCAAATGGATGCCACTAAGATCCAGGCCTCTGCCTATAGGAACCTCCCTTTCCTTCCTACCATGCACCTGGATCTACTTTTCACAATAACTATATTTACAGGGATATATAGACCTCAGGCCTAGAAAGAGGAATGGAAAGGTATAGCTTTCTTCATCCTACCTTCACCCTCTCCAGCTTACCAAAATCCTCTGAAACATTTTCATATTTATTGAAAGTATTGTTAGAGTAATCTTAACTAAAATAAATTAAATAGTACTCGAATGGTAAAATTAAAAGGAAATATTTTTAATACCTCTCCTCCCTACTCACTAAACAGGATTGTTGAAAATGTCATTTGTCTCTGTATATACATAATATTTGTAGAATCCTAATACTCATAGTTCTGATAAAAATATATGTCAAGATTCACAGATACATAAAGATGTTTTCTTGATGATTGCATAAGCCACCTAAATTTCTCAGGCACACTCCTGCCTGAGAACTAAAGAGACCTAACTGTTCAGTTTCTCAGATGAAGTAGAAGGATGGTGCCTAATACATTAACAGTCCCAAAGATATAGAACTGGAAAATCAGATTTCTATGGCTGGATTATGATTTACATAACTAATGTCTTTTTAATTTGTATTCTTCATGCATACATAATTATATTGCTATAATACAGATTTTATTGTCTCTATTATATTGCACAAGATATTTGCTCTCATTTTTTTCTTATCCATATGTATTTAATATAATTATTTACCTTGAACATACAAGACCTTATACACTGGGTTTGTTTCTGGTATTTTCATATATTTTCAAAAGTATCTGGCATAATGTTAAATCTCTTGTTATAGAAATTAAGAGTGTATTCTGTAGTAATTTGTGTTTACTTCTTTGGTTTTAAATATAGACTAGGCCTCTCTCTCAAATTGGCCAGTTGTTTTGATCTAGATTAAAGTTTTCAGGAGGCAGAATGTGTGTTGTGCATTAAAGATAACCAAAAATTCCTTGCTATTTAGCCTATCAACAGTGGAACAGATCAGAGAACCCAGAAATAAATCCAAAGCTTTATGGACAACTGATATTTGACAAAGGAGGTAAGAGCATACAATGGAGTAAAGACAGCCTCTTTAATAAATGATGTTGGGAAAATTGGACAGCTACCTGCAAAAAAATGAAACTAAACCACCAAATTACACCAGTCACAAAAATAAACTCAAAATGGATAAAAGATTTAAATGTAAGCTGTGAAATCATAAGCATCTTAGAAGAAAACATAGGCAGTAAGCATCCCACATTTCTTGCAACAATGTATTTGCTGATTTATCTCCACAGGCAAGTGAAATAAAAGACAGGATAAACAAATGGGACTATATCAAACTAAAAAGCTTTTGCACAGCTAAAGACAATAAGAACAGAATAAAAGACAAACTAGACAATGGAAGAACATATTTGACAATATATCTGATAAGGGGTTAATAACCAAAATTTATAAAGAACTTGTAAAACTCAACACCAGGAAGACAAACAATCCACTCAAAAATGGACAAAAGAAATGAATAGACACTTCTCCAAAGAGGACATACAGATGGGCAATAGGCGTATAAAAAAATGCTCAACATCATTAAGCATTAGAGCAATGCAAATTAAAAGCACAATGAGATATCACTTCACAACAGTCAGAATGGCGCTCATCAACAAAACAACACAGAGTAAGTGCTGGTGAGGATGTGGAGAAAAGGGAACCCTCTTGCTCTGCTTGTCAGAATGCAGACTGGTATAGTCACTGTGGAAAACCGTATGGAGATTCCTCAAAAAATTAAAAATTGAACTGCCTATTTAGCCTATGAAGAGGTAAAAGCAATTTCCCCTGCTATTTTAATCTAAGATTGCCCTGTGACTTGATTTGAGAAACAAAATATGATGGAAATAATGGATAACTTATAAAACAAGGCCTGGCCTGACCTGTGGTGGCACAGTGGATAAAGCGTCGACCTGGAAATGCTGAGGTCGCCGGTTCAAAACCCTGGGCTTGCCTGATCAAGGCACATATAGGAGTCGATGTTTCCAGCTCCTCCCCCCTTCTCTCTCTCTGTCTCTCTCTCTCCTCTCTAAAAATGAATAAATTAAAAAAATTAAAAAAAGGAATAAACTTAAACAAACAAACAAACAAACAAAACAAGGCCTGTAAAACTGGAAGAATTGGGTAACGTCAGAGAAATGGTGCTGTGAGGAGTGCTCCCAATACCTCTCCCTGAAACTTCAACAAATTCAACAACTAGAGACAGAAAAAGCAATCTCAGGAGCATTTGAAATACACATACATCAAACAAAGGTATAATTGGAGAAAAAAGTGGCTGAGTATATAATCCACTCTGAAGAAAATAAGATGTAGAATGGAGTATTCCACTTTCCTCACTGGCCTGAGCAAGGGATGCTTTCACTTGAAACTAAGAGAAAGCGAGGACTGGGGGCATGGAAAAAGCTGAACTAGGGCAGAGATGTTCCAGCAGAGGAGAGAGTCTTCTCGGGGCTCAGCCCACATGGAGCTAACACCAGTGGCAGACCTCGGCAGAGGTGGGCTAGCAGTTGCCTTGTTTACTCCTGGTATCCCGGTCAGTGCTGGCAGTATGTGAGTGGACCCACCTGGTGCTTCGGGCATCGGTGCCTGCATTCCTGGACAGAAGGGCTGGGTCAGAGACTCAGTAGTGACCCTCTGTGTGGGATGTGACCAGAGTTTCTGAGTAATCCCAGCTTCCCAAACAACAGTGTGTGGAAAGTGCACAAAAGCCAGCTTCTCTACACCCACACCTGTCTGGGCGCGGCACCTCTGCCAGCCATACAGGCTAACAAAGCACACTCCTGGGGAAGAGAACTGCGGAACTGGTGAGGGGAAGGGCATGCAGGCAGCTTGCAGACAGCATCTTGAGAACAGATCTGCAGAATGATGATGTATAATAGACATGCCTAGAGGCTCATAGAAAGACATCTGAAAGGCAGTTGGCTTCCAGCCCTGCCTGACTACACTGATGGCTGTGACTGGCAAAGCCCTACCCAGAACCTTGAATTGAGTGGGGATAGAGGGGGGGATTTAGCAGCTCTTACAGCCTCTTGCTCTCCAGGCATTGGCTGGGGAAACTTCACAGCTGGATGGCAGGCTGCTCGTTCAAGAAGGAGAAATTTGGGAAGAGGCTCCGGGAAAAGGGACTCTCCCATTGTCAGAGACTGCAAATGCTAACAAGCTCCAACTACCAATGGGACTGAGGTCTAGTTCATGTCACCACCATAGTGACACAATAACAAATCTCTGTCTAAGAGTGCCACAGGGGCAGAACCTGGGGTACAGCGCCACCGGCCAAAAAGAGAGAGAAGAATGAAAAAAAAAAAATGAAGGTAACTTCTCAAAACCAGGAAAAATCCAGTCTTTATAAATTTTTCCATTTTTTTCCTGTATTTTTTATCTTTTTTTTTCCTTCCACCTTGGTCATTTTATCTTCTTTTCATTTTATTCTTTTCTTTTCATTTTGAATGTTATTACCCATAGGTGTTACATTTTCCATTCTTTTGGTTTTTTTCTATGAGTTTTACATTCCAAAAAACTTAACTCAATTTTTCTCTCTCTCTCCTTTTTGTTTCTTCTTTTCTCTTTCACTTTTTCTCTCAATTGAATCTCATCCACAAACAAATCATTTTATTCTGAATTCAAATTTTTTCTCTGTGACATTTTTGTGCTATTTATTTCGCTTTTTATCTCTTTACATTTCCCTCAACTCTGGCTTTCCATTCTATACTTTTTGTGCCACTTAATACAATAGAATTTTCTTTTTTCATTGTATTTTTTTCTTTTTTCCATTTTTATTTTTTTTAATTTTCTCTTCTACTATTTCTCTCATTTGACCATCATTTGCAATTTTAATCCTGATTCAAATTTTTTTCCTTGTGTAATTTTGTGCGTTCTTGCCTTGTTTTTTGCCTGTCACTCCCCACCAAAAACGGCCCTCTGTTCTACGTATTATTTTCCACTTAGCAAAACAGAATTTTCAGTTCTTCACTGCATTTTCTCAAGAAAATTTTTTAATCAACTTTTATTAGTGTAATAAACAATACCACTATCAAATGCAGAAAAAGAAAAAAATCAAATATCATGGATACAAAAGACAGTGATGTAGCTCAGATAGATGCGGAAAAATCAATAGATAAAAATTTCAATAGCTTAGAAACTTTGAATTAAATGACAGATAATTTAAAATTGAAGTCCCCAAAATACTCAGGGATATATAGGAAAACACAGAAAGGCAGTTTAGGGAGCTAAAAACAACTCAATGAACAGAAAGAATTCTTCACCAAGGAAATTGAAACTATGAAAATGAATCAAACAGAGATAAAAAACTCAATTCATGAACTGAAAAACAAAGTAAGAAGCTTAGCCAATAGAACAGGACAAATAGAGGAAAGAACTACTGACATAGAAGATAGGCACATATAGATACTAGAGAGAGAAAAGGAGAGAGATGCACGAATTTTAAAAAATGAGATAGCCCTACAGGAATTGTCTGACTTCATCAGAAAGAGCAACATAAGAATAATGGGTATATCAGAAGGAGAAGAGAGAGTAAATGGAATGGATAATGTATTCAAACAAATAATAGACGAGAACTTCCAAGCCTGTGGAAAGAACTAAAGCCTCGAATTCAAGAAGAGAACAGAACACCGAGTTATCTTAACCCTAACAGACCTACTCCAAATCACATCATAATGAAATTGGCACATACCAATGACAAAGAAAAAATTCTCAAGGCAGCCAGGGAAAAGAAAAATACAACATATAAAGGAAGGCCCAGTACATTATCAACAGATTTCTCAGCAGAAACTCTACAAGCTAGAAGAGAGTGGACCTCTTTTATTTAAAGTTCTGAAAGAGAGGAACTTTCAGCCAAGAATACTATACTCATCAAAGCTATCCTTCAAATACAAAGAAGAAATAAAAACATTCACAGATACAGAAAAGATAACGGAATTTATCACCAGAAAATCCCCACTTCAGGAAATGCTAAAGGGTGTTTTCTTACTACACACAAAGAACAAAACAAAACAAAACTACAAGTAAAAGCTCCATCAAGATCACAATAAAAATAAGATTAATCTGTGACAAAGAAACAAAAGGTGGAAAGAAGAAAGATTAACAGTAGCAAAAAAGGGTGGAATGCAGAAGCACTCATTAGATAATGTACTATAATGAACATTATATGTATTTTTTTTCATTACTTAATGGTAATGAGCCCTAAAAAAACCACCACAGAAATACATGGCTTGAAAAGAGAAGTAACAGAGAAAATAAGTATGGATCACAACGAAGCAGAAACAAATGATAGAAAAATAACAGAGAAGAACTAAACAAGATACAAAACTATCAGAAAGCAATATATAAAATGGCAATAGAAAACCCTCAAATGTCAATAATTACACTAAACGTAAATGGATTGAACTCACCAATAAACAGACACAGAGTAGCAGAATGGATTAAAAAAGAAAATCCAATTGTATGCTGCTTAAAAGAAACACATCTACGCTACCAGGATAAGAACAAATTCAAAGTGAAAGGGTGGAAAACAATACTCCAGGCAAATAACATCCAAAAAAAAGCATGTGTAGCAATACTCATATATAACAATGCTGACTACAAGACAGCAAAGGTAATCAGATACAAAAACGGTCATTTCATCATGATAAAGGGGCATTGAATCAAGAAGACATAACATTTCTTAATATCTATGTACTAAACGAAGGAGTACCAAAATACATAAGACAGCTACTGACTGACCTAAAAACTAAAACTGACAAAAATACAGTTATACTCAGAGACCTCAATACACCGCTGACAGCTCTAGAACAATTAGATATGATAAACATCTACAGGACATTTCATCCCAAAATATCAGAGTATGCATTTTTCTCTAGCGTACATGGAACATTCTCAAGAATTGACCATATGTTGGGCCACAAAAATAACATCAACAGCCTGACCTGTGGTGGTGCAGTGGAAAAGGCGTCACAACAGCCTGACCTGTGGTGCTGCAGTGGATAAGGCGTCAGCCTGGAATGCTGAGGTCCCCGGTTCGAAACCCTGGGCTTGCCTGGTCAAGGCATGTATGGGAGTTGATGCTTCCTGCTCCTCCCCCCTTCTCTCTCTCTCTTTCTCTCTTTCCTCTCTCTCTCTGAAAAAATGAATAAATAAAAACATAAAAATAAATCTTTAAAAAAATAACATCAACAAATTCAGAAAGATCGATATTATACCAAGCATATTTTCTGATAATAAAGCCTTGAAATTAGAATTCAACTGCTAAAAGGAGGTAAACAAACCCACAAAAATGTGGAAACTAAACAACATACCTTTAAAAAATGAGGCGGTCAAAGAAGAAATAAGCACAGAGATCAAAAGATACATACAGGCAAAAGAAAATAACAATACATCATATCAGAATATCTGGGATGCAGCAAAAGCAGTAATAAGAAGAAAGTTCATATCATTACAGGCCTTTATGAACAAATAAGAGAGAGCCCAAGTAAATCACTTAACTTCACACCTTAAGAAACTACGAAAAGAAGAACAAAGACAACCCAAAACCAGCAGAAGAAAGTAAAAAGTAAAAATCAGAGTAGAAATAAATGAAATAGAGAACAGAAAAACTATAGAAAAAATTAATAAAACAAGGAGCTGGTTCTTTGAAACGATCAATAAAGTTGACAAACCCTTGGCAACTCACCAAGGAAAAAAGAGAAAGGACCCATATAAACAAAATCCAAAATGAAAGAGGAGAAATCACCACAGACATCATAGATATACAAAGAATTATTGTAGAATACTATGAAAACCTATATGCCACCAAATTTAACAATATAGAAGAAATGGATAAATTCCTAGAACAATACAATCTTCCTAGACTGAGTCATGTAGAAGCAGAAAGCCTAAACAGACCCATAAGCAGGGAGGAAATAGAAACAAGTATTAGAAACCTCCCCCAAAATAAAAGTCCAGGGCCAGATGGCTATACTAATGAATTCTATCAAACATTCAAAGAAGACTTGATTCCTATTCTACTCAAAGTCTTCCAAAAATTGAAAAAGAATCAATACTGTGAAATACATTTT
Organism: Saccopteryx bilineata; assembly: GCF_036850765.1. Classification (NCBI taxonomy): domain Eukaryota; kingdom Metazoa; phylum Chordata; class Mammalia; order Chiroptera; family Emballonuridae; genus Saccopteryx; species Saccopteryx bilineata. The sequence goes on from NC_089502.1 coordinate 80,379,107, forward strand.
ATGAGGCCAACATAACAATCATACCAAAACCTGGCAAAGACAACACAAAAAAAGAAAACTACAGACCAATATCTCTAACGAATACAGATGCTAAAATAATAAACAAAATATTAGCAAATCGAATACAACAACACATTAAAAAAATAATTCATTATGATCATGTGGGATTCATCCCAGAATCACAAGGATGATTCAATATACGTAAAACGGTTAACATGATGCACCATATGAACAACACAAAGAACAAAAACCATATGATCTTATCAATAGATGCAGAAAAGGCATACAATAAAATAGAGCATCATTTTATGTTTAAAACACATAACAAAATGGGTGTAGAAGAAAAATATCTCAATATAATTAAGGCCATCTATGATAAACCATTAGCTAACATCATATTAAATGGCATAAAGCTTAAGACTTTTCCCCTAAAATCAGGAAGAATGAAAGGTTGTCCACTCCTCCAGACTTATTCAACGTAGTGCTGGAAGTTCTAGCCAGAGCAATTAGGCAAGAGAAAGAAATAAAATGCATTCATATTGGGAAAGAAGAAGTAAAGATTTAACTTTTTGCAGATGATATGATCCTGTACATCGAAAACCCCAAAGACTCCACAAAAAGGCTACCATTAAACCAATACAGTAAGGTCTCAGGTTACAAAATTATTGTACAAAAGTACATTGCCTTCCTATATGCCAACAATGAAACAGCAGAAAACAAGCTCAAAAAAAAAACAAACAAACCCCAAAACAATCCCCTTCATGGTTGCAAAAAATAAAAATAAAATATCTAGGAATAAACATAACAAGGAATGTAAAGGACCTATATAATGAAAACTATAAAGCATTGTTAAGAGAAATTGAAAAAGATATAATGAAATGGAAAAATATTCCTTGTTCTTGGGTAGCAAGAATAAATATAGTCAAAATGATTATATTATTCAAAATGATATACAAATTTAATGCAATTCCCTTCAAAATTCTAATGTCATTTTTTAAAGAAACGGAACAAAAAATCATCAGGTTTATATGGAACTATAAAAAATCCCAAATAGCCTGATGAGGCGGTGGCACAGTGGATAGAGCGTCAGACTGGGATGCAGAGGACCCAGGTTCGAGATCCCAAGGTAGCCAGCTTGAGCATGGGGTTATCTGATTTGAGCAAAAGCTCACCAGCTTGGACCCAAGGTCGCTGGCTCGAGCAAAGGGTTACTCGGTCTGCTAAAGTTCTGAGGTCAAGGCAATATGAGAAAACCATCAATAAACAACTAAGGTGTTGAAACGTGCAACAAAAAACTTATGATTGATGCTTCTCGTCTCTCTGTTTGGGTCTGTCTGTCCCTGTCTATCCCTCTCTCTGACAACAAAACAAAACAAAACAAAAAACCAACCAAACAAAAAAACCCAAAACCCCAAATAGCCAAAGCAATACTAAGGAAAGAAATGAAGCTAGGGGCATTACAATACCTGACTTCAAATTATATTATAGAGCCACAATAATCAAAACAGCATGTTATTGGTAGAAAAAGAGACACTCAGACCAATGGAACAAAATAGAAAGTCCAGAAATAAAACCACATGTATATGGTAAAATAATTTTTGATAAAGGGGCCAACAACACACAATGGAGAAAAGAAAGCCTCTTCAACAAATAATGCTTGGAAAACTGGAAAACCACATGAAAAGAAATGAAACTTGACTACAGTTTGTCCCCTTGTACCAAAATTAATTCAAAATGGATCAAAGACCTAAATAAAAGACCTGAAACAATAAATTACATAGAAGGAAACATAGGTACTAAACTCATGGACCTTGGTTATAAAGAGCACTTTATGAATTTGACTCCAAAGGCAAGGGAAATGAAGGCAAAGAAAAATGGATAAGACTACATCAGACTAAGAAGCTTTTGCACAGCAAGAGAAACTGACAACAAAACAAACAAACAGGCAACTAAATGGGAGATGGTATTTTCAAACAACAGCACAGATAAGGGCCTAATATCCAAAATATACAAAGAACTCATAAAACTAAACAAGCAATCAAACAATCCAATAAAAAAAATGGGAAGAGGACATGAACAGATACTTCTCCCAGGAAGAAATACAAATGGCCAACAGATATATGAAAAGATGCTCATCTTCATTAGCTATTAGAGAAATGCAAATGAAAACTACAATGACACATCACCTCACACCTATTAAATTAGCTATTTTCAACAGGACTAACAAGTGTTGGAGAGGCTGTGGCGAAAAAGGAACCCTCATCCACTGCTGGTGGGAATGTAAAGTAGTACAACCACTATGGAAGAAAGTATGGTGTTTCCTAAAAAAATTACAAATAGAATTACCATATGACCCAGCAATCCCTCTACTGGGAATATACCCCCATAACTCAAAAACACTGGTACATAAAGACACATGCAGCCCCATGTTCATTGCAGCATTGCTCACAGTGGCCAAGACATGGAAACAACCAAAAACCTCTTCAGTAGATGATTTGATAAAGAAGATGTGGTACATATATACTATGGAATACTACTCATACATAAGAAATAATGACATCGGATCATTACAACAACATGGATGGACCTTGATCACATTATACTGAGTGAAATAAGTAAATCAGAAAAAACTAAAAACTATATGATTCCATACATAGGTGGGACATAAAAATGAGACTCAGGGACATGAAAAAGAGTGTGGTGGTTACTGGGGGTGGGGAGGGGAAGGGAGTGGGTGAAGAGAGAAAAGGGGCACAAAGAAAATTAGGTAGAAGGTGATGGAAGACTATATGACTTTGGGTGATTTGTATGCAACACAATCAAATGTCAAAATAACCTGGAGATGTTTTCTTTGAATGTATGTACCCTAATTGATTAATGTCACCCCATTAAAATTAATTAAGAAAATGATTATAAATAATTAAAAAAAATAAAACTGGAAGAATCTATCTTTGCCACTTGCAATATTTCTTACACAGAGCCAGCCACCATATAAGAAGTCTAACTGCACTAAAGCCACCATGTTATGAGGAAGCTCAAGCTACCCACAGGGATAAAGAGAGGTTATGTGGAGGAACAGTGAAGCAGCAAACAAACATGAGAATAAAGATCCCTTTGGACTTTCCAGGTCAGCAGTGCAACCACCCAAATGCAGCTGAGTGAAGTACTATGTAGAAAACATAAAAAAAGCAAGCAAACAAACAAATAAAAATAAACTCCAAATTGTACATGAATTTCAAAATGATGGTATCATGAGCAAATAAAATGGCAGTTACTTTAAGCCACAAACTTTTAGGACAGTTTTTTTATATAACATTATGGAACTGAATCATGGAGAAATTCCGGATATGCTACAGATAAAAGCATATTCCCATATCAAAAGAACTGATATGGCCTGACCAGGTGGTGGCGCAGTGGATAGAGCTTTGGACTGGGATGCTGGGGACCGAGGTTCAAGACCCCGAGGTCGCCAGCTTGAGTGTGGGCTCATCTGGCTTGAGCAAAAAAAAAAAAAAAAAAAAAAAAAAAAAAAAATGCTCACCAGCTTGGACCCAAGGTCGCTGGCTTGAGCAAGTTGTTACTCGGTCTGCTGAAGGCCCACGCTCAAGGCACATATGAGAAAGCAATCAATGAACAATTAAGGTGTCGTAACAAAAAACTTATGATTGATGCTTTTCATCTCTTTAGTTCCTGTCTGTCTGTCCCTATCTATCCCTCTCTCTGACTCTCTCTCTGTCAATGTTAAAAAAAACAACAACCCCAAAACTGATAAGATGTTATGAATCTATAGTCTGGTTCTATTTCTTAGACTTTATTTTTGTCTATTTGATATCTATTAATTTAGTGTGAAACCATATCCTTTATTTAATTCTTACATATCGAATCAATATTTCCCCTGCAGTAAATCAACCCAGGGCCAGGTACCAGACAACTAGAGACAGTCTTTGGGCCTCAGAGAACCCTGCAGTTCTTTAAACTAGCTAATCGTTTCATTTTTTGTCATAAAATATGAATAATTTTTCTACCTCTGGGAAATGGAAAAAGAGAATAAGAAACATATCTTTCCATGAACATTTAGCTGACAATAATTAGAAAAAGCTAAAGCAAATATATAAGTGCATATATAAAGTATTTATAAATGCACATTTATATTTTTTTTCAAGTTTTAATTTTATAAATATTCACATATTTACTCTATATTTTATAAACACCCTTAATAGTCATCAAACACATCCTAATACTATTGCCTCTGCCTCTTGAACAATCACTTAATATTGTTTGGATTATATTCACTATTCATATCTTAATCACTTATGTGATTGGTCAAATTATTCATTAGAAGATGTAAGAGATAAATTTTCCTTAAGTTACACTCTATGCATAACAGTTACCCATTACATGATTTTTTCATCATTATTTGGAACTTCACATATGTTGTAATTCTATACGCCGTCTATTTCAGTTTCTAGTGCTGTACTTATTTTGATCTTCTGGATGGAACTGCCCATGATCCATGAGCTTGGGGTCAGGCTAATCCTAAACCATTTACCCTGCTTTGCTTAGCCCTTCCAGTAGAGACTCTGACCTACGCCTTCCTCTCACTCCTTTCTGCCTCCTGACTAAAACCTCATGCTTCCCCTGTGGCCCTGCAGGGCATAGCATGCCCCGTCCTCCCTAGAAATATAAGTTATAAAAATCTTTCAGAGGTATTGATCTCTCCATGTTGTTACAGTCCCATAAATCAAGATCCTGTGGGTACAACTGAAGTAAGTCCACAAGTAATCATGTCCTGTGAGAATTCTAATTTGCCATTGTGTGAGTGGCTGTATCCAAGTGGACATACACATATTGCTTCCCTCTACCACCAATGACGCTTCCTGTGATGAGAACTGGCAGTGTCATAGTATGACAAAGATAGAAACAAAACTGACTGTGTTTTCTTCAAGGAATATATACACCCATGTAAAAGTAGTGAAGTACATTTCAGGGAAGCATTAGGGAAAGAAGGGAATCTTTGAAATTTAGGTTCAAATTTTCATACACTTTGTTATAAATTATATGGTTTGAGAAAGTCACTTAATTATTTTGACCTTTGGTCTCCTTTTTAATAAATGTATATAATAATAATAATATCTAAATCATAAGGCTGCAGTGCAAAGTAAATGGTAAGTATAAAAATATTTAGCAAACTACAAAGAGCTATAGACAGATTGCATATTATTTTTCAATGAATAACTGTGATTAACTAGTCTTCCTGTGACTATATTACTTGTATTTTAAATTTAATGTATAGTTAGTTCACCTCTTTTTAATTTATCCTAGTGTCCATAAAGTTAACTATAAAGATTAAATTTTAAATGTTTACTTTTGAATAAGAAGTAGTTGGAAGAAAAAATTAAGATTTCCTCTTGGTCTTTCTTTATGTCAGTTCACAACATACTGCTCTCATAATGAGACATACTTTTCTAAAAGAGAAAACCAGTGACCATTATACCATTCTGAACACCAACTTGTAATATTTTCTATTTTCTCTGTCAGTTTTGGAAGAATCCGTGCTGCATGGGGGATGTGGATATGTGTTGCCATCTATGAGTAAAAGGCAATTTTACTTCCAGAAAACTTTCATCACTGTGCCACAGTGGTGTCCACCTGAATCAGGCAAGCAGACCCAGAATCATTTGAGAGACAGGAACAGGGTTTCTCTCAGCCCTACAAGCTTACCTGGTTGACCCTCAGCTGAATCCCAGAATCCTTTTTTCTTAGGTTTCCTAACTTTTCCTACTAGCCTCCTTCAGCTCCCATGGTATCTCCTATCCAGTCAGTGCCTATTTTTTCTTTTTTTTCTTTTTATTTTTTTAAATTTATTTATTTTTTACAGAGACAGAGAGTGAGTCAGAGAGAGGGATAGACAGGGACAGACAGACAGGAACGAAGAGAGATGAGAAGCATCAATCATTAGTTTTTCATTGCGCGTTGCAACACCTTAGTTGTTCATTGATTGCTTTATCATATGTGCCTTGACTGCGGGCCTTCAGCAGACTGAGTAACCCCTTGCTGGAGCTAGTGACCTTGGGTTCAAGCTGGTGGGCTTTTGCTCAAACCAGATGAGCCTGCACTCAAGCTGGCGACCTCGGGGTCTCGAATCTGGGTCCTCTGCATCCCAGTCTGACGCTCTATCCACTGCGCCACTGCCTGGTCAGGCAGTGCCTATTTTTTCTTAATGCAGAAGTAGGTCCTTGGGGTGAATGTCTTTCTTCAAGTAATGCAGTGTTTGTGAAAAGTGTTGATGAACACAGAAGTCAAGGGTTTGAGGGGACAGTGCGAGACACTCATTCTAAGGGCTCGAATGTTATTAAATGAGAAAAGAGGCTGCATAGTAGCCCACTAATGAAAACAGATTACAGATGAGGAAGTGAAGGTACATAAGAGATGAGTAACTTGCACAAGGCAAACTATAATACTATCTTTAAAGGCATTATGGAATTGTGAAAAGACAGAGCTAGGGATAAGAATCCCTCATCCAGGTTCTAAATCTGACATGTTTTATCATAAAAAGAACCCTTGAATGTCTCTGAAACCAAATTTCTTTACTTGTAAAAAGTCAATAAAATGCTGCCTTATAGTGTCAGTGTGAATCTCAAATGAGGAAAAAAATATGAAAGTAAATTTATTTTGTTGGCAATTTTCTTTATTTCCCTCTGGCTTCCAAAGCTTATTTTCACATGTGTGTGTCTTTTAAAGTGTAAAATGTCTTGAAATAATTTTAAATGTACAAAAATCATGTAAGTTTTTAACAAATTCCTACATATCCTTCCCCCAGGTGAACGATTTATTAACATTTTACTGTATTTAACTTCTGTTTCTCTCATAGTCAGTATTTGTTGGTATATGTGTACATTTTTCTGTTATCTTTTCTTTAAGCCATTTAAGGGTTGTAAATATAAAAGCTCATTTCCCCTTATTATTTCAGCATGGATTTACTATAAACAAGTACATTCTCCTAGGAAACCACAGCCCAAATATCAAAATGAAGGAGATTAACATTAATATGATATTACTATTTAATCCACTGACCCCATTAAGATTTTAACTGTCCAAATAAAATTTTTAAGTCTAAGATCTAATCCTGAATAATGAATTACATTTAGTTGTCATGTCTCTTTAGTGTTCTTTAATTGGAGTTTTTCAGTGTTTCCTTGACACGACCTTGATAGTTTGGAAGAATGCAGATTTTTAATAACTTTGCAAAGTGTCTCTCAATTCTTGGTATTTCTCCATTACTATATTCATATCGTACTCTTTGACAGAAATACCACAAAAGTGTCACACTGTTTTTCTCAGTGCATCATATGGGAAAGTGCAAGATATCTTTTTGTTCCATCACTCATGGTGGTAACTTTTATCTTTTAAACTTAAGATGGTTTCTGCCAGGATTTCCCACTCCAAAGTTCATTATTTTGTACTTTTTCATAAATATTTAATACTATTGTAGTTTGCATTTTACTCAAAAGAAGCATTTTTCATCCTTTTTATTTTATATCTTTATTTTTATCAGTATGAATACTTGGATTCTTATTTTATTCAATAGATTTTAATCTATTGCTATATATATTTGTGTTGAAACTCAAATTTATATTATTTGAAAGGGGAACCCACTTTAAGCTGGCTCCTGTGTGCTTTTGACATGGTTACCTTATTACTTCTTCATTTCATTTCTTTTCTGAGCTATTCCAGGATCATCTTATAGTTTTCCTGCCCTAACTCTTGAATCAGCCATTTCTCCAAGAAACCTTCATTACCTTTAGTGGAGAATTGTTCTCAGAAATAAAGATGTCAGGGTTAAAAATGCAAATTGCTATTGATATCATAGATTGTTCACTTCTAGAACAACTATATAACTTCATGGGCAAAAAAATGTACCTTAAACTTTCTATCATTTAATAAATAAACATTAACCTGAGATATATCATAGAACTAAAATTAAAACTGAAGCAATAAAGCTTCCATTCATAAAAGAAAAACATTATAAATTTAACTTCATAAAAATAAAAACTATATTGCTCATCAAAAAATGTTAATGAAATGAGTAGAGAAGCCACTGAACATATATATATATATATATATACACACACACACACACACACACACACATATATATACACCAAAATTTTAAGATATAGAATAGGTAAACATTTTATAATACATAGACAGAACATATATACCAAGAATATATGAATATATAAGTAACGCCAAAATGTTAACAATAAAAAACAAACAACTATTAAAAATGTTATTTTCTTACAAAGCTGAATGTACTCTTACTATACTATCCAAAAATTACATTTCTTGATATTTACTGAAATGGGTTATTTTTAAGTTTTTTTTTAAATATTTCTGTATGATAATATAATGGTAAGCACATGGATGAATACACTTCTCAATACACATAGAATGAACAAAATTAAGCATGTACAACATAAAGAGTAAAACCTAATGTTTAGAAACAACCCAAATGTCTATCAACAGAAGAATAAATAAAATACAGTGTAACACATCCCTATAATCAATATCATTCAGCAAACTACTAATTCAGAGGACACAAAAATGAATCCAGAAAGCATTTTGTTCAGTGATAAAAGCCAGCCACACCTGAATGGTTTTGTTTATATAGAATCAAAAACTGGGCCACAACTACTTCCTGGTGATAGAAATTAGAACAAAGCTTGTTTATGGTTGGATATGTGAGAGAGATCGACTACAGAGAGACACAAAGAAAATGTTGAGGGTGATGAAAGTGTTCTATATCTAAACTGTGCAGGTGGTTACATGGTCTACAATTGTTAAATCACAACTAATTGAAAACCTAAGTTCTGTGCTTCCTAATTTATATATATACACCTAAGGTTTTGTTTTTTTTTTAAATTACTGAAGACCCTGGCCGGTTGGCTCAGTGATAGAGCTTCAGCCTGGCGTGTGAAAGTCCTAGTTTAATTCCCAGTCAGAGCACACAGGACAAGCACCCATCTGCCTTTCCACCCTTCCCCCTCTGCTTCCTCTCTGTCTCTCTCTTCCCCTACTGCAGCCAAGGCTCCATTGGAGCAAAGCTGGCCGGAGCACTGAAGAAGGCTCCATGGCCTCCGCCTCAGGCATTAGAATGGCTCCCGCCACAACAGTGTAATTCCCCAGATGGGCAGAGCATTGCCCCCTTGGTGGGCATGCCGGGTGGATCCCAGTCAGGTGCATGCAGGAGTCTGTCTGACTGCCTCCCTGCTTCTAACTTTGAAAAAATACAAAAAAATAAAAATAAAAGACTGAAGACTGAGAGGTTTTATCTTAAAAAAATAAGGGCTGATTTAATAATTTTAATAATAAAAATTCTGACACTTAAGTATAAAATCAGAGTGATTTTAGCACTTGAAAAGTACTTATGGGACATATTTTCCAGGAGTCATTTTTGAAGATTGTTGCAGTAATATATGGTTATAGTAATTAAATATATAGAAATATAGAAAAATATAAAAGATATATAAAATAATTAAGATAAAATATTAAAAGCAATTGAGAAAATGAAAATTATGCTATCTGCATATAAATTAATATAGTGTGTACAGATATGATAAACAGACTCTGCTTTTTGCACAGGGCTCAGTTAGTGTGTGTGTGAAGTTATATATAGATAAGAAGTGGATTGATGTAGGTTAACATAAACAAGAAGCTTCTCTAGGAACATCTTAAAGTGGCTTGATATAACATTTCAGTAGATTAACATAAAATGCTCTCCCTGTGAGAAACTCTTAAAAAGGTGGTTTGAGGTGTAATCCTGTAGATTGACATCTGTTAGAAGGCATTGGCCAAAAAAGGTACTAAAAGGTACTAAAGCTAAGCCCCCCCTCTGTTGCGGTAGTCGCCCAGACTTCAATATGAATGAGACTGTCTCCATGCCGCTCTGACCAAAGACACCTGAGAGAAATATGCTGATGGGGCCACCTTAAGCTGTACCCAGGCACATCAAAAGGATTTGTAAGTAATAATCTGCTTGTGTGATTCTTGTAACTAACTTGTATGTCAGTAGTGTCTTTCCTTTGGTGACAGTAGGTGTTGGCACTGACCACGAGAGTAGTCTGGAAGAGGCTGCTAACCCTGCTGATAAGCAGGAGTGTCTCACTATGCCAGGAAGTCGAATCAGGGACACCTGATCAATGTAGAGCTCGAGCTCTCAGGAAAAAGATACTGTTGAAGTTTGAATTTTAGCAATAATTCTCTCAAGGCTCATTCTGGTAAACAGAAGACAGTCTTTTTCTATAATTTGTATATACACAAATTTCAGTTCCCATGTATTGTAGGCTGAATTGTGCCTCCTGTAATTCACATATTGAAATCGTAACCTCCAGTATCTCAGAATGTGACCTTACCTGCAAATAGAAAATTTGAAGTGGTAATCAAGCTAACATGAGTTCATTAGTGTGGGCTTTAATCCAATATGATGTGTGTCCTTTTAAGAGGAGGACATTTGGTCACAGATACCTACTTAGGAAACATAATGTGAAGACACAGAGAAAAGACAGCCATTTACAAGCCAAGGACACAAGCCTGGAACAAATTCTTTCCTTATAAATCTCAGAAAGAACCAACTCTGATGATAACTTATCTTAAATTTCAGACTCCAGAACTGTGAGAAAATAAATTCCTGTTATTTAATCTACAAATTAGTGATACTTTGTTATGGCAGCCCTAGCAAACCAATACACTAACGTTAAGTTAATTCACACAAAACTGCTTAAATATATGGTTAAATGTCAAGTACCACATTATATCACTTGAATAATTACATAAAGTACAAATTTTGCTGCTAATAGTTCAGTGTAAATTATTAGTATGTAAATAATAAATATGCATTATGATAAATGATCATACAGTTCACTTCTTACAAAGTATATTAGTTGTCAGTCACTCTATATCTGATGTTCAGTCCAAACACAGATACCAAACCATGCTAATTGTATTGCATATTATCCTCTCAGTGATAAAACCATGTGATATTTTACAAAAAAAGAGATAATTAGAAAGATGTAATTATCCAACAAATGAAAGTATAGCAAACAAACAAACAAAAAATCACCAAATATAAAATGGGAAAATGGTAGTATTGGAAAGGATGAAAATGTAACAGAAAACATGACATGGACAGAACAACTCACATTAAAAGAACATTTAGAAAAAATTCACAATAGTAAAAATGCAGCAGGTCAAATGTTGAAAACTGATATATACTTAAGAGTATGATAATTTGTCAAGGTATAGAAAAGACGCATGCTTAATATCATAAGTAATATTACTTATATATTAGGAAATTGTTATGATTGTCAAGCATCTCAAGGAAGTTCCTGATATCTATCTCTGTCCTCCCCTACAAAGTAGATGTCTCTCAAGAGATTACTGGGTAGCTCTTGTGAATCTCAAATCTGTTTATGCAACTGGCTGTATCTGCCAGTAGAGTAAAATAAACTGACTTGTTCTACTTTCTTTTCTTTTTTTTTTTTTCATTTTTCTGAAGCTGGAAACAGGGAGAGACAGTCAGACAGACTCCCGCATGTGCCCGACCGGGATCCACCCGGCACGCCCACCAGGGGGCGATGCTCTGCCCATCCTGGGCGTCGCCATGTTGCGACCAGAGCCACTCTAGCGCCTGAGGCAGAGGCCACAGAGCCATCCCCAGCGCCCGGGCCATCTTTGCTCCAATGGAGCCTTGGCTGCGGGAGGGGAAGAGAGAGACAGAGAGGAAAGCGTGGCGGGGGGGGGGGCGGTGGAGAAGCAAATGGGAGCTTCTCCTGTGTGCCCTGGCCGGGAATCGAACCCGGGTCCTCCGCACGCTAGGCCGACACTCTTGTTCTACTTTGTAAATCTCCGGCCAGTACCTCTCACTGGTAAACTTTAATACAGAACTGCTTAAGAAAAGGGATTCTGAGGCCCTGGCCATTTGGATCAGTGGTAGAGTGTTGGTCCAGTGAGTGGATGTCTTAGGTTTGGTTCCCAGTCATGGCATGCATAAGTGCCCATCTGCTTCTCCACCCCTCCCCCTTTCTCTTCTCTCTCTTCTTCTCTTCCCCTTCTGCAGCCATGACTCAATTGGAGTGAGTTGTCCCCAGGCACAAAAGATGGCTTTATGGTTTCCTCAGGCACCTAAGAAGAGCTTGGTTGCTGAGCAATGGAACAGTACTCCAGATGGGCAGAACATCACCACCTAGTGGGCTTGCCAGGTGGACTCTGGTTGGGGTGCATGTGGAAGTCTATCTCTCTGCCTCACTTCCTTTCACTGAATAAAAAAGAAAGAAAAGAGAAAAAAAGAAAAGGGATTCTGATAAACTGTTCTTTGGTTCTTTTTCTGTGATACAAAGAAAACATTGAAATAGTTTAATGGTTGTGGTAGACCAAAGAATGGCCACCCAAAGATGTCCAGTTTCTGGAACCTGTCAGTATGTTACCTTACATGTGAAAAGAACTTTACAGATGAAATTAAGGTTAACTTAAAATAAGGAAATTATCCTAAATTATTGACATAAGCCCAGTGTAATCATCTGAGCCCTTATAGTAGTAAGTTCATCTTTCATAGCTGAAGTCAAGACATCATTCTAATTTGTTAAAGTAATATGTGTATCCATATATTTTTAAAGATAATAATGAACACTTAGAAAAATAAAATAATTAAATAAAATTTGAATAGTATAGGGGGAAGACAATGGTGAAGAAAGTAGAAATACACTAATCCCATCACTGTTCATTATAGGTAATGAATATTATCTAAATTAAGAGATGATTAAATAAGTTCATAATAATTAAAACAAAGGAATTAGACTAAAAATGTAAAAATTCTGTCCCTGATTGATTGGCTCAATAGGTAGAGCCCTACTTAATGGACATATTTCACACTCAAAAATTAGAAAATAAAGTATTTTTAGAGTACAATTAAAATATTTATTAAAACATTAAACATGTTTGGTGATAAGAATATTTACTATTTTTTTAATGATAGGAGGGGAAATAGTGAGACAGACTCCTGCATGCACCCCAACCAGGATCCACCAGACAACCCCCATCTGTGGCTGATGCTAGAATCAACCATGCTAACCTCAGCATTTTGGGCTGACGTTCAAACCAATCGAGCCACTGGCTGCAAGAGGAGAAAAGAGGAGAGGGAAAGGAAGAGAAGCAGATGGACACTTCTCATGTGTGTGCTGACTGAGAATGAAACCCAGGACATCCATATACTGGGCCAATGCTCTATCCAGTGAGCCACCAGCCAAGACCATAAATTCACTTTTTAAAAGATAAAATCTGCCTTGGTTGGTTGGCTCAGTGGTAGAGCATCGGTTCATTGCGTGGATGTCCTGGGTTCTTTTCCCAGCAAGGGCACACAAGAGAGGCACATAGCTGCTTCTCAACCCTTCCCCTTCTTGCTTCTTTTTCTCTTTATGTTTCTCTTCTGCTCCTTTCCTGCAACCATGGTTCGATTGGAGTGAGTTGGCCCCAGGCACTGAGGATGGCCTCATGACCTCCACCTCAGGTGCCAAAATATGGCTTTGGTTGCAATGTAGCAAGGGCCCCAGATGGACAGACCATTACCCCCTAGTGGGATTGCCTAGTGGAGCCTGGTTGGGGGACATGCAGGAGTCTGTCTTTGCCTCCCCTTCTCTCACAAATTAAAAAAAGATAAAAGCTTGTTAATAATATGATATAGAAAAACCAAATGTACTCTACACAATGTAATGCAATTCAGAAACATTGATATTAAATGATAGAAAGAGCTAAACCATGAAAATGCAAGCAAAAATAAGGTGGTGTATGATTTTAAAAACAGATCTGCTGAATTTAAGTAAAATACTATTTAATTTAAAAAAATGTAACATGACTAGGCACAGTGGATAAAGTATTGGCCTGAGATGCAAAGGATTCTGGTTCAAAACCCCGAGGTTGCTGACTTGAGTATGGGGTTGCCAGCTTGAGCATGGACATGACCCCATAGTCTCTGACTTGAGCCCAAAGATTGCTAACTTGAAGCTCAATGTTGCTGTCTTGAATAAGGGATCACTAGCTCTGCTGGAACCCCCCAGTCAAGGCACATATGAGAAAGCAATCAATGAATAATTAAGATTCTGTAATGAAGAATTGATGCTCCTCATTTCTCTTTCTTCCTGTCTGTCTTTCCTTGTCTTTCCCTCTCTCTCTCTCACAAAAAAAAAATAAAAAAGAAAGAAATAAAGTAAGAAAATGTAGGATGCTTTATAATGATAAAGGTTGAAATTCTTTACAAAGATCTAAGAATTATAAAAATTTATGTGCAAAATTATATACCATCAATTTTTATGAAACAAAAATAGCAGAAAATAAAAGCAAAAAGATAAAGTATGAGTAGTAAAAGATTGAATTTACCACTCTGAGTTTATGATAGATCCAAGTAGACAAAAAATAATAATCAGGTTTTCAATATCATAATAAGTAAAGTAAACCTAATTGCTAAATACTGAACAAGACATATCAGCAGCAGAAAAATAACTAAATTTCAGGTTCTCTGAGTCCTAATGTGCTGCATTGTTGCTTCTAAATCTATGATCCCCTCTAAGACAATTGCATGCAAAAGAAAGAAGATGAACTTCCCCCTCAGACCATGTATGGATAACTCAAAATGGAGCAAAACCTTAATATGAGAGCTCAAACCTTAAAACTCTTAAAAGAAAACATAGGTGTAAATCTTTATGACTCTGTATTTGGTGATGGTTTCTTAGAAGTGACAACAAACACACAACTTAAAATAGGAAAGAAGACATTTGAACTTCATAAAAATTTAAAAGCCTTTATACCTCACAAGACAATATTAATAAAATGAGTTGACAGCTCACAGAATGAAATAAATTGTAAGGCATATATTAGATAAGTACCTAATAAACAGAATGTATTTAAAAAATTGTACAAGTCAATAACAAAATAAAAACAATCTCAAATGAAAAATGGTTTTACATAAGCATTTCTCCAAAAAAGATATAGAATTGGCTAATAAGTACAGAAAAAGATGCTTGACATCAATAATCACTAGGAAAATTCAAATCAAAATCACAATGAGATAACAATTCAGATCAACTAGGATGGTTGTAATTATAAAAATAATGAAATAATGTTTCAGGAGGGATTCCAAGATGGTGGCAAAATAGACAGATATTCCAAATACCACCACCCAGGACCACATTGGATTACAACTTAATTTTAGAACAATCATCTTGAAAAGCAAACTTTTGACTAAACCGAAAGGAGTCTATAAACATGGAACACAGAAGAAGCCTTATTGAGATGGGTAGGAAGAGTAGAGATGCCGAAAGTGCTGTCCCACTGCCAGGAGCAAGCAGGAACAAAGGGTCTGGGGGAAATCTCACTGTGGAGAGGTTTTCACTGAGACATCATGTCCTAAGCCCCAGGCTGGAGCATCTAGAGATGCAGAGCCAAGAAAAGGTGCCCACATAACATTAGGTGCTGGCCTGCCAGAGGAGGAGAGGTAGAAACCACAGTGACTGTGCAGTAGGCTGGTGCTGGTAATGCCCATTTCCGAATGCCCAAAGCATTGACAGAGAAGTTGGTAGGCCTGCAGACAGACCGCACTTAGGAAACACAGAGGCCAGACCCATTGGACTCCTGTGGCCACACTCTTCTTATACACAGACAGAATAGGAAGGCAGAGAAATGCAACCCAAATGAATCAAGAGAAATCCTCAGAAAAGGACTTGAATGAGTCAGATATAAACAAACTACCAGATGCAGAGTTAAAATAATGATTGTTATTATTATTATCTAAGATCTCAAAGATCTTAGAACAGCAATAGATGGACATAGTGAGTACCTAAATAAAGAGATAGCAAATGTAAAAAAGGACATTGAAATAATAAAAAAGAATCAGTCAGAAATAAAAATACAATATCAGAAATGAAGATGAAAATGGAAGGAATTAAAAGCAGGATGGATGAAGCTGAGGATCGAATCAGTGAGTTAGAGTACAAGATAAATGAAGGCATGGAAGCAGAGCAGCAAAAAGAGACTCAAAAAGTCTGACAAACTTTTCAGAGAGCTCTATGACAACATGAAGAGAAATAACATCCACATCATAGGGGTTCCTGAAGAAGAAGAGAAAGAACAAGGGATAGAAACCTTGTTCAATCAAATCATAGCTGAAAACTTCCCAAATTGATGAAAAAAAAGTCACACAAGCTCAAGAAGTATAGAGAATTCCATTAAAGAGAAACCCAAAGAAATCCACATCAAGACACATCATAAATAAAATACCAAAGCTAACAGAATAAGAGAAAATATTAAAAGCTATTAGAGCACAAAAATACTATCACCTACAAAGGAGCCCCCATAAGGATGACATCCAACGTCTCAACAGAAAGACTAGAGACCAGAGGGAATGGCAAGAAATATTCAAAGTAATGCAGAAAGCAAGACTATTTTATCCAGCAAGGCTATCATTTAAAATAGAAGGAGAAATAGAAAGCTTCCCAGACAAAACAAAAGAAAAGAAATAAAAAATGTCCTTAAGGAATTTATTACAACCAAACCAATGCTGCAAGAAATGCTAAGGGGCCTGTTGTAAACAGAACGAAGGGGGGAAAGGATGTAGTAAAACAGAAAGATAGCTTTAAAAAATAAAATGACAATTAACAACTCCATATTAATAATAACCTAAAATGTAAATGGATTAAATGATCCAATCAGAAGACATAGGGTAGCTGCGTGGATAAGAAAACCGAATTCATACATATGTTGTCTACAAGAGACACATCTCAAAACAAAAGATTCACATAGACTAAGGTAAAAGGATAGAAAAATATTTTATGCAAATGAAACTAAAAAAATGCTGGGGTAGCAGTACATATATCAGACAAAATGGACTTTAAAACAAAGGCTATAGTAAGAGATAAAGATGGTCACTACATAAAGATAAAAGGAGCAATCTAACAGGAAGATATAACCATTATAAATATCTATGCACCTAATGTAGGAGCATTTAAATATATAAAGCACACTTTGATAGATATAAAGGGAGGGATAAACAGCAATACTATAATAGTAGGGGATTTCAATACCCCACTAACATCACTAGATAGATCTTCAAGAAAGAACATTAACAAAGAAACAGCAGACTTATAGGTCACACTAGATCAACTAGAATTACTAGATATCTTCAGAATCTTTTACCCTAAAGCAGCAGAATATATTTTTTCAAGTGCTGATGATACATTCTCTAGAATAGACCACATGTTAGTGCACAAAAGCAATCTCCACAAATTTAAGAAGACTGAAATCATATCAAGCATTTTCTCTGATCACAATGGCATGAAACTAGAAATCAACCACAACAAAAAACCTCAAAAATTCTCAAACACATGGAAACTAAATAGCAGGTTGTTAAATAACAAATGGGTTAACAATGAGATCAAAGGAAAAAAAATTCCTAGAAATGAATGATAATGAGTATACAACAACTGAAAATTTATGGAACACAGCAAAAGCAGTCCTGAAAGGGAAGTTCATAGCACTACAGGCATACCTTAAGAAGCTAGAAAAAGCTCAAGTAAAAAACCAAACCTGATATCTAAAAGAACTAGAAAAAGATAAGCAAGTAAAGCCCAAAGGTATAAGAAGGAAGGAAATAATAAAGATCAGAGTGGAAATAAATGACATAGAGGCTAAAGAAAAAATACAGAGAATCAGTGAAACCAAGAGCTGGTTCTCTGGAAGGGTAAACAAGATCAATGAACCTTTAACCAGACTCACCAAGAAAAAAAGAGAGAGGACTCAAATAAATAAAATTAGAAATGAGAGTAGAGAAATAACAACTGACACAAAAGAAATATAAAATATTGTAAGAAAACACTATAAAGAACTGTATGCCAAAAAATTAAACAACCTAGGTAAAATGCACAAATTCTTTAAAACATATAATATTTCAAAAATTAATCTGGAGAATCAGAATATCTAAACAGACCAATTACAACAAATGAAATTGAAACAGTTATCAAAAAATTCTCAACAAACGAAAGTTCTGGGCCAAATGACATCACAGGTAAATTCTACCAAAAATTCAAATAAGAACTAACTCCTATCCTCCTCAAACTATTTTAAAAAATTCAAGAGGAAATTAGACTTCCGGGTTCCTTTTATAAATTGAGCATAATTCTGATTCCAAAACCAAGCAAAGACAACACAAAGAAAGAAAATTTTAGGCCAATTTCCCTGATAATTTAGATGCTAAAATACTCAACAAAATATTAGCAAACCGGATCCAGCAATACGTGAAAAAAATCATACATCATGATCAAGTGGGATTTTTTCAGGGGAGGCTAGGATAGTACAATATTCGTAAATCAATCAATGTGATTTATCACATAAAAAAAAGGAAGAAGAAAAACCACATGATAATTTCAAGAGATGCATAA
The DNA here is from genome assembly GCF_036850765.1 of Saccopteryx bilineata. Lineage (NCBI taxonomy): Eukaryota > Metazoa > Chordata > Mammalia > Chiroptera > Emballonuridae > Saccopteryx > Saccopteryx bilineata. Next base: position 80,397,586 of record NC_089502.1, read on the forward strand.
AAAGCATTTGATAAAATCCAGCACCCATTCATAATCAAAACTCTCAGCAAAGTGGGAATACAGGGAATGTACCTCAACATGATAAAAGCCATCAGTGAAAAACCCACAGTCAACATCATAATTAATGGGCAAAAGTTAAAAGCAATCCCTCTAAGATCAGGAACAAGACAGGGGTGTCCCCTTTCATAACTCTTATTCAACATAGTACTGGAAGTCCTAACTATAGCAATACGACAAGAAGAAGAAACAAAAGGCATTCAAATTGAAAAAGAAGAAGTGAAACTATTATTATTTGCAAATGGTATGATACTGTATATAAAAAACTTAAAGTGTCAGTCAAAAAACTACTTGACCTGATAAATGAATTCAGCAAGGTGGCAGGGTATACAATTAATACTCAGAATTCAGAGACATTTTTATACACCAAAAATGAACAGTCAGAAAGAGAAATTAAGGAAACAATCCCCTTCACTACTTCAAACAAACAAACAAAAAATAAAGTACCTAGGAGTAAATATAGCCAAGGAAGTTAAAGACTTGTACTCATAAAATTATATAACATTGATGAAAGAAATCAAAGAAGATACAAACAAGTGGAAGCATATACCATGCTCATGGTTAGGAAGAATAAACATCATCAAAATGTCTATACTACCCAAAGCAATTTATAAATTCAATGCACTACCAATTAAAATATGAATGACATACTTCAATGATATATAACACATATTCCAAAAATTTATATGGGATGAAAAAACAAACAAACCATAAATAGCCTCAGCAAACTTGAGAACAAAGAATACAGTGGGAGGTATCACACTTTCTGATATCAAGTTATACTACAAGGCCATTGTACTCAAAACAGCTTGGTACTGGCATAAGAACAGGCATATAGATCAATGAAACAGAACAGAAAACCCAGAAAGAAACCCATACCTTTATGGAAAATTGATATTTGACAAAGGAGGTAAGACCATACAATGAAGAAAAGACAGTCTCTTTAACAAATAGTGTTGGGAAAACTGAACAGCTACCTGCAAAAAAATGAAACTAGACCACCAACATACAGCATTCACAAATATAAACTCTAAGTGGATAAAAGACTTAAATGTAAGTCGTGAAACCATAAGCATCTTATAAGAAAACATAGGCAGTAAGCTCTTCGACATCTTTCGCAGCAATATATTTGCTGATTTTTCTCCATAGTCAGGTGAAATAAAAGACAGGATAAACAAATGGGACTATAAAAAACTAAAAAGCTTTTGTACAGCTACAGACAAAATGAACAAAATAAAAAGGCAAACCACACAATGAGAGAACGTATCCAACAATATGACTGATAAGGGTTTAATAACCAAAATTTATAAAGAACTTGTAAAACTCAACATCAGGAAGACAAACAATACAATCAAAAAATGGACAAAAGAAATGAGTAGACACTTCTCCAAAGAGGACATACAGTTGGCCAATAGACAGATAAACAAATGTTTGACATCAGTAATCATTAGAGAAATGCAAATTAAAACCATAATGAGATACTACCTTACACCAGTCAGAATGGCACTCATTAACAAAACAATGTACAATAGGTGATGGCGAGGATGTGGAGAAAGGGGAACCCTCCTGCACTGCTGGTGGGAATAGAGACTGGTGCAACCACTGCAGAAAACAATATGGAGATTCCTCAAAAAATTAAAAATGGAATGAATGCCTTTTGACCCAACCATTCCACTTTTAGGAATATATCCCAAGAACACTATATCACTGATTCAAAACACTCCCATGTTTATGGCAGCATTGTTCACAATAGCAAAGATCTGGAAACAGCCCAAGTGTTCATCAGTGGACGAGTGAATTAAAAATGTGGTACATATATACAATGGAATACTATGGGGCCATGATAAAGAAGGAAATATTACCTTTTCCAACAATATGGATGGACCTGGAAACTATTATGTTAAGTGAAATAAGCCAGGCAGAGAAAGAAAAATATCATATGACTTCATTCATTTGAGGAATCCAAGGAACAATGTGAACTGAGGAACAGAATTAAACCTGAAGGGAAGGAGGGAGGGAGCTGTTGAGAGGGGCGCAGGAGATATGTTGTGGGGAATACAGCGAAGGGGAGAATGCAATTGGCGCAACACTAGAATCCACTAGAGCCACTTACTTACCCATGGCTTAGGCAGGGTAGATTTGAGAGGACTGAAGTTGTGTGAGGAAAGTGTGACGTTGGTGGCCCATGAAGACACACTGTGCGGGACAGCCACCAGAACCCCTGTGCTGAGTCATTCTCCAATACTGCAGTCAACACCTTTCTTGGGTGGAGCAGTCCCCTCTATGCATTAAGAGCCTGAGAGTAAGCAGCTGCCCTACCTTCAGGAATCTCTCTTGCCCCACCCTATGGAGACTGAACTGTTCTGTAAAGTCAGACAGGAAGCAGGGGTATGTTCAGTGAGTCAGTTTTCTGGCATTGAGGCTGGACATTATGCCCCTCCCCACACACACATGATCTAAGAATATCACTGGTGATTCCACCTCACAGAAGATGTGTCTGCACTTTCGGCAGACCACATCTCTGGGTCTCTGAGGCCACATCTACTGGACTCTAGGGGGCCACATTTTACTTTACTGAGGTCTGTGAAAAAGCCTGGACAGACTGACATCTGGGGCTGATGGGCAGAGCCACACTCATGATCCTTTCTATTCTGTGAATTGCCTCAGGCTCTAGACTCTACCAGAGGTTATTTGCTGTGGCCCAGCCCAACAAGCATCAGGCAGACAGAGGCTAAAAGAGGTAGTAGATTCAGGGAAACTTCTCTTTTTAAGCAGATATTCTTCAGGCTCTCTGTGGGTAAAATCCAGCCTAGGTGTGCAGCTTGGTATTTCCATGTACACTGGGGCCCAGCAAAGGCAGCCAAAAAACCTGGATTGCTTGTAGCTCCAAGAAGGTTTCTGAGGGCCAGTGATGGACAGTGTACCCCACTGGTCTCTGCTGGGTTCCTTCCAGGGAGACCCTAGTGGGCACATCTGGTGGCCAGCTGTGGAAAGCAATGGTTCGTGATCTAACAACCCTTGTTGGTGGCATGTCCTAAGAGAGAGCTCATTACACTAGGCTCAGTTGAGGTGAGGTCCACTTTCTGTGATCAACACCTGCACAGCAGCTGGTGCACATTGGACAAGGTAGGGCTTCACAGTCAGAAGGCATGGTCTCTGGATATCCTGCCCCACTGAGTTAGGTCCCACAGGGGAAAGGGAGAGGCTTGGAGCATGGATATTTAAAATGTGAGTTCACTCCAGCCTATTGTTTGGTCTGGTCGAGAGGCTTAGCCACTTTCTGGGTGGTGGTGCACAGTCAATCTCAGGAAAGAACTCTCTCTGTCTTCCTCCCTGAGAACAGAAGCTCACCAGCTGGGAGAATGGCAGAGGGTACTGTTGGCCCCACCCAATCTGAACCTGCTATTCAACTTACTGGGGAGAAATAAAATTTGAGTATCTAGTAGTGGCTGAGGGATTAGCCTCTAGAGTAGAGGCCACTTTCCCCATACTGAGTTTCTGACCAAGACATTCCTGAAGTAGGGGGTCACACTGGCATTGTATTTCCAATCCCAGCTGCCCCAATCCATCAAGCTTGCAACCTGTAGAGGGAGTGGTGGGGTGAAACCAGTCTGAGCCCACAGCACTGTCTTTCTACAGAAGACTCAGTGAGAAGATCAGGCAGCTGCAAGAGGAGGTGGAGGAGCTGAAAAGTGGAGGCAAGTCTTACAGAGTTTGGGGATTTTACAGAGCTGCTGTCATCTCTAAGCAGGAAGTCGTTGATTTTTATACACAATTTGAATTCTCATACATTAGCCAGGCACAGAAAACACAGACAAAAACATTGAACAGAGTAGTAGTTCCAGACAGGTAGCACACAGCAGGTTACAAACAATGGCTGATGCCAACTTAAGAAGACCCAAAACCAACACAACCAGTATTGGATGGCAAACAGCACCAACACTAGACTTACCTAATTACACAGGGAGCACATCAAAACAAGGAGTCCAGCAGGAACCAGACACTGCAAAGAATAAATACCTCCAACAGTACAGACACTGCACAGTCTTTAACATACATGTTCAAGAAAGACCCTTAAAACAGGCCAGCCTGAAAAAATAACAGAACCCATGAAAGGACCAACTGTATTCAATATACAAATACAACAGGAGCAAGGAAATCAGGTGGTCTGGAGGTCAGTACCACTATTCCATCTTTCTCATATAGACACCACAACAAATTTCAGTCAGACAGCACTACCTATTATACAGACAAAATGGGCAGAAAAGGAAATATTACCCAAATAAATCAACAAGAGAAATTTTTAGAAAAAGAACTAAATGAAATGGAAATAATAAAACTACCAAACAAAGTTTAAAATAATGCTTTTTAGTATGTTCAAGGAGCTTAGAGCAGCAATGGATAATCAAAATGACAACTTAAACAAAGAGATAAGAAGCATCAAAAAGGATATTGAAATCATAAAAAAAAGAACCAGTCAGAAATGACAAATATAATATCAGAAATAAAGACTGCACTAGAAGAAATCAACAGCAGGCAAGATGAAGCAGACGTTCGAATCAGTCATTTTGAGGACCAGATAAATGTAAGCACAGAAGCACAGCAGCAAGAAAAATAAATAAAAATATAAAAAAATAAATGAAATGAAATAAAAATAAAAGAGGATCAAAATGACCGAGGAATGTATAAAAAAAATCTTTGACAACATAAGGAGAAACAACATCCGTATCATAGGGGTTCCTAAAGTAGAAGAGAATGAACAAGGGATAGAGAACCTATTTGAAGAAATCGTACCTGCAAAATTTCCTAAATTGATGAAGGAAAAAGACACACAATTTTAAGAAGCACAGAGAGTCCCATTAAAGAGTAACCCAAGGCCTACACGAAGACACACCATAATTAAAATGCCAAAGTTAAGAGATAAAGAAAGAATACTAAAAGATGCAAGAGAAAAGCAGTTAATACCTTTCAAGGAGCCCCCGTAAGGATGACATCTGACTTCTCAACAGAAACATTCAATGCCAGAAGGGATTGGCAAGATATATTCAAAGTGATGCAAAACAAGAACATACAGTTAAGACTGCTTTATCCAGAATGCTATCATTTAAAATTGAAAGAAAAATATTGATAAAAACTTTCCAGACAAAAAATGATCCAAAGATTTTATTTCAACCACACCAGTACTAGAAACAATGTTAAGGGACCTACTCTAAAAAGAGCACAGAAAAATTTTAAAAAGCGAGGAAAAGAGGATTGTAAGTTTAAAGAATAAAATGGCAAAAATAAGTGCTTGTCAATAATAACCTTAAATGTAAATGGACTGAATGCTTTAATCAGAAGACATAAAGTAGCTGCATTGCTAAGAAAATAGGACTCGTACATATGATGTCTACAATACACTCACTTCAGAACAAAAGATACACAGAGTATGAACATGAAGGAATAGAAAATATATTCTATACAAATGGAAACTAAAAAAAAGATGGGGTAGCAATATTCATATCTGACAAAATAGCCTTTAAAATAATGGCTATAATAAGGGATAAAGAAAATTACTACATAATGATAAAGAGATCAATTCAACAGGAGGCTATAACCATTGTAAATATTGATGCTCCCAAGATAGGGCAACTAATATTTACAGAAGATTTTGATGGATAGAAAGGGAGAGATCAACAACAATACAGTAATATCAGGAAATATAAAAACCTACTGACATCTATGAATAGATTCTCCATGAGAAAATCAATAAAGAATAAACTAAAATGACACAGTAGATTTACTAATTTAATTAATATCTTCAGAGAATTTTACCTCAAAACAGCAGAATTTACATTCTTTTTAAGTGATCATGGTATGTTTTCTAAGATAGACCACATGTTAGGACAAAAAACAAGTCTCCATAAATTTAAGAAGATTGAAATCATATTAAGCATTTTCCCTGATCACAATGACATGAGACTAGAAATCAACTTCAATAGAAAAACTGAAAAACACTCAAACATTTGGAAGATAAATAGCATGTTATTAAATAACAGATAGGTTAACAATAAGATCAAAGAAGAAAAAAAATTTCTTGAAACAAATAAAAATGAACATAAAACAACCCAAAATCTATGGGACACAGAAAAAGCAGTCCTGAGAGGGTAGTTTATAGCATTACAGGCATATCTTAAGAAGCAAGAAAAAGCTCAAATAAGCAGTCTAACCCTGAACCTAAAGAACTAGAAAAAAAATAAAGCCCAGAAGAAGTAGAAGGAAGAAAATAATAGAGATCAGAGTAGAAATAAATTACCAAGAGGCCAAAAAAATAAAATAAAAAATAAAAAGATCAATGAAATCAAGATCTGGTTCTTTGAAAAGCTAAACAAAATTGAAAAAATTTAACCTGACTCACCAAGAAAATGAGAGAATGGTAATAAATAAAATTAGAAATGAAATTGGAGAAGTAACAACTGACATCACAGAAATACAAAAAATTGTAAGAAAATATTATGAAGATATATATGCCAAAAAGATAGACATTGTAGGCATAATGAATAAATTTCTAGAAACATGCAATCTTTCAAAAATCAATTTGGAAGAATCAGATACCTAAACAGAACAATTACAATGAATGAAATCAAAACATTTATCAACAAATTCCCAGCAAACAAAAGTCCTGGACCAGATGGTGCCACAGGTGAATTTTACCAAACACTCAAAGAAGAATTAACACCTATTGTTCTCATGCTATTCCAAAAAATTCAAAAAGTGGGAAGACTTTCAAACTCATTTTATGAGGTAAGCATTATTCTAATTCCAAAACCAAGTAAAGACACTACAAAGAAAGAAAACTATAAGCCAATATCCATGATGAACACAGATGCTAATATTCTCAACAAAATATTAGCAAGTCAGATCCAGCAATACATTAAAAAGGTTTTATATCATGATCAAGTGGGATTTATTCTGAAGAGGCAAGGCTGGTAAAATTATCGCCAATCAATAAAAGTGATTCGTCACATAAAAAAAGAAAGAATGAGGCCCTGGCCTGTTAGCTAAGCGGTAGAGCGTCGGCCTAGCGTGCGGAGGACCCGGGCTCGATTCCTGGCCAGGGCACACAGGAGAAGCGCCCATTTGCTTCTCCACCCCTCCGCCACGCTTTCCTCTCTGTCTCTCTCTTCCTCTCCCGCAGCCAAGGCTCCATTGGAGCAAAGATGGCCCGGGCGCTGGGGATGGCTCTGTGGCCTCTGCCTCAGGCGCTAGAGTGGCTCTGGTCACAACAAGGCGACGCCCAGGATGGGCAGAGCATCGCCCCCTGGTGGGCAGAGCTTCGCCCCTGGTGGGTGTGCCGGGTGGATCCCGGTCGGGCGCATGCGGGAGTCTGTCTGACTGTCTCTCCCTGTTTCCAGTTTCAGAAAAGTGAAAAAAAAAAAAAAGAAAGAAAGAATGAAAATCACATAATTATATCAATAGGTACAGAAAATGAATTTGATTAACACCACACATATTTATGATCAAACTGTGAGGAAAGTAGGAATACAGGAAACATACAACAAAACAATAAAGCCATATATGACAAACCGAAAACCAACATCAATAGGCAAAAACTAAAAGTAATCCCCTTAAACCTGAAGGGAAGGGGAGAGTGTGTTGTCAGGAAAGGGGCAAGGGAGATGTTGAGGGAAATATGGGGGAGGGGGGATACATTCTGGGCAATATTAGAATCTATGTAAACACAATAAATTAAAATCAGTAAAAAAAGTAATCCCCTTAAGATCAGGAACATGACAGGGGTGTCCCCTTTCACTACTCTAATTCAACATAGTTCTGGAAGTCCTAGCCACATCAATCACAGAAGAAGTAGAAATTACAGGCATCTAAACTGAAAAAGTAGAAGTAAAACTATCATTATTGGTCAATTACATGATAGTGTACATAGAAAACCCTAAAGTCTCAGTAAAAAAAACTACTAGAACTAATAAATAAATTCTGCAAGATGACAGGACAGAGAAGCAACATTTAGAAATCTTTGGCATTTGTATACACCAAGATTAAACTGTCAGAAAAAGAAATTAAGGAAACAATCCCCTTCACTTTTGCAACAACAACAACAACAACAAAAAGTAAAGTACCTAGGAATAAATTTTAAAAAGCAGGTAAAACACTTGTACTTAAAAAATTATAAGACATTGATAAAAAAAAATCTAGGAAGATACAAAAAAGTGGAAGCATATACTCTCTTCATGGATAGGAATAATTAACATTATTAAATGTCTATACTACCCAAAGAAATCTATAGGTTAATGCAATTCCTATAAAAATACCAATGGCATACTTCACAGGTCTAGAACAAATATTCCAAAAATTCATATAAAACCAGAAAAGAACAAGAATAACCTTGACAATCTTGAAAATGAAGAACAAAGTGGGAGGTATCACATTTCCTGATATCAAGTTATGCTACAAAGCCCTTGTAATAAAAAGAACTTGGTATTGGCATGAGAACAGCCACACAGATCAATAGAACAGAACAGAGAACTCAGAAATAAACCTACGCCTTTATGTCAATTAATATTTGAAAAAAGAGGTAAGAGTATGCAATGGAGTAAAGACACTCTTTTTTAACAAATGGTGCTGGGAAGATTGGACAGGTACAAGCAAAAAAATAAAACTAGACCACCAACTCACACCATAAACAAACACAAAATACACAAAACTCAAAATGAATAAAAGATTAAATGTAAGTCTTTTTTTTTTTTTAATAAATTTTTATTAATGGTAATGGGATGACATTAATAAATCAGGGTACATATATTCAAAGAAAACATGTCTAGGTTATTTTGTCATCAAATTATGTTGCAAACCCCTCGCCCAAAGTCAGATTGTCCTCCGTCACCCTCTATCTAGTTTTCTGTGCCCCTTCCCCTCCCCCTAACTCTCTCCCTCCCTCCCTCCCATGTCCTCCCTCCCCCCCCACCCTTGGTAACCACCACACTCTTGTCCATGTCTCTTAGTCTCATTTTTATGTTCCACCAATGTATGGAATCATGTAGTTCTTGTTTTTTTCTGATTTACTTATTTCACTCCTTATAATGTTATCAAGATCCCACCATTTTGCTGTAAATGATCTGATGTCATCATTTCTTATGGCTGAGTAATATTCCATAGTGTATATGTGCCACATCTTCTTTATCCAGTCTTCTATTGAAGGGCTTTTTGGTTGTTTCCATGTCTTGGCCACTGTGAACAGTGCTGCAATGAACATGGGGCTACATGTGTCTTCACGTATCAATGTTTCTGAGGTTTTGGGGTATATACCCAGTAGAGGGATTGTTGGGTCATAAGGTAGTTCTATTTGCAGTTTTTTGAGGAACCACCATAGTTTCCTCCATAATGGTTGTACTACTTTACAGTCCCACCAACAGTGAATGAGGGTTCCTTTTTCTCCACAGCCTCTCCAACATTTGCTATTACCCGTCTTGTTGATAATAGCTAATCTAACAGGAGTGAGGTGGTATCTCATTGTAGTTTTGATTTGCATTTCTCTAATAACTAATGAAGCTGAGCATCTTTTCATATATCTGTTGGCCATTTGTATCTCTTCCTGGGAGAAGTGTCTGTTCATGTCCTCTTCCCATTTTTTTATTGGATTGTTTGTTTGTTTGTTGTTGAGTTTTATGAGTTCTTTGTAAATTTTGGATATTAGGCCCTTATCTGAGCTGTCGTTTGAAAATATCAGTTCCCATATAGTTGGCTGTCTGTTTATTTTGATATCGGTTTCTCTTGCTGAGCAAAAACTTTTAATTCTGATGTAGTCCCATTCATTTATCTTTGCCTTCACTTCTCTTGCCATTGGAGTCAAGTTCATAAAATGTTCTTTAAAACCCAGGTCCATGATTTTAGTACCTATGTCTTCTTCTATGTACTTTATTGTTTCAGGTCTTATATTTAGGTCTTTGATCCATTTTGAATTAATTTTAGTACACGGGGACAGGCTGTAGTCGAGTTTCATTCTTTTGCATGTGGCTTTCCAGTTTTCCCAACACCATTTGTTGAAGAGGCTTTCTTTTCTCCATTGTGTGTTGTTGGCCCCTTTATCAAAGATTATTTGACCATATATATGTGGTTTTATTTCTGGGCTTTCTATTCTGTTCCATTGGTCTGAGTGTCTATTTTTCTGCCAATACCATGCTGTTTTGATTATCGTGGCCCTATAATATAGTTTAAAGTCAGGTATTGTAATGCCCCCAGCTTCATTCTTTTTCCTTAGGATTGTTTTGGCTATTCGGGGTTTTTTATAGTTCCATATAAATCTGATGATTTTTTGTTCCATTTCTTTAAAAAATCTCATAGGGATTTTGATGGGAATTGCATTAAATTTGTATATTGCTTTGGGTAATATGGCCATTTTGATTATATTTATTCTTCCTATCCAAGAACAAGGAATATTTTTCCATCTCATTGTATCTTTTTCGATTTCCCTTAACAATGCTTTGTAATTTTCATTATATAGGTCCTTTACGTTCTTTGTTATGTTTATTCCTAGGTATTTTATTTTTTTTGTTGCAATCGTGAAGGGGATTATTTTTTTGAGTTCGTTTTCTAATATTTCATTGTTGGCATATAGAAAGGCTATGGACTTTTGTATGTTAATTTTGTATCCTGCGACCTTACTGTATTGGTTTATTGTTTCTAATAATCTTTTTGTGGAGTCCTTCGGATTTTCGATGTATAGGATCATATCATCAGCAAAAAGTGATAGCTTTACTTCTTCTTTTCCGATATGGATGCCTTTTATTTCTTTGTCTTGTCTGATTGCTCTGGCCAGAACTTCTAGCACCACGTTGAATAAGAGTGGAGAGAGTGGACAACCCTGTCTTGTTCCTGATTTAAGGTAGAAAGTCCTCAGTTTTATGCCGTTTAATAGGATGTTGGCTGATGGTTTATCATATATGGCCTTTATCATGTTCAGATATTTTCCTCCTATACCCATTTTGTTGAGAGTCTTAAACATAAAATTGTGTTGTATTTTATCAAAAGCCTTTTCTGCATCTATTGATAAGATCATGTGGTTTTTGTTCTTTGTTTTGTTGATATGGTGTATTACGTTAACCGTTTTGCGTATGTTGAACCATCCTTGAGATTCTGGGATGAATCCCACTTGATCATGATGTATTATTTTTTTAATATGTTGTTGTATTCGGTTTGCCAGTATTTTGTTTAGTATTTTAGCATCTGTATTCATTAGAGATATTGGTCTGTAGTTTTCTTTCTTTGTGCCATCCTTGCCTGGTTTTGGTATGAGGGTTATGTTGGCCTCATAAAATGTGTTTGGAAGTATTGCTTCTTCTTCAATTTTTTGGAAGACTTTGAGTAGAATAGGAACCAAGTCTTCTTTGAATGTTTGATAGAATTCACTAGTATAACCGTCTGGGCCTGGACTTTTATTTTTGGGGAGATTTTTAATAGTTTTTTCTATTTCCTCCCTGCTGATTGGTCTGTTTAGGCTTTCTGCTTCTTCATGACTCAGTCTAGGAAGGTTGTATTGTTCTAGGAATTTATCCATTTCTTCTAGATTGTTGTATTTGGTGGCATATAATTTTTCATAGTATTCTACAATAATTCTTTGTATATCTATGATGTCTGTGGTGATCTCTCCTCTTTCATTTTGGATTTTATTTATTTGAGTCCTGTGTCTTTTTTCCTTGGTGAGTCTTGCCAAGGGTTTGTCAATTTTGTTGATCTTTTCAAAGAACCAGCTCCTTGTTTTATTGATTTTTTCTATTGTTTTTCTGTTCTCTATTTCATTTATTTCTGCTCTGATTTTTATTATCTCCTTTCTTCGGCTGGTTTTGGGTTGTCTTTGTTCTTCTTTTTCTAGTTCCTTAAGGTGTGAAGTTAAGTGGTTTACTTCGGCTCTCTCTTGTTTGTTCATATAGGCCTGAAGTGATATGAACTTTCCTCTTATTACTGCTTTTGCTGCATCCCAGAGATTCTGATATGTCGTATTTTCATTTTCATTTGTCTGTATATATCTTTTTATCTCTGCGCTTATTTCTTCTTTGACCCATTCATTTTTTAGAAGTATGTTGTTCAGTTTCCACATTTTTGTGGGTTTTTTCCCCTCTTTTTTGCAGTTGAATTCTAGTTTCAAGGCTTTATGATCAGAAAATATGCTTGGTACAATTTCAATTTTTCTAAATTTGCTGATATTGTCTTTGTGGCCCAACATATGGTCAATTCTTGAGAATGTTCCATGTACACTAGAGAAAAATGTATACTCTGTCGCTTTGGGATGAAGTGTCCTGTAGATGTCTATCATATCCAGGTGTTCTAGTATTTTGTTTAAGGCCACTATATCTTTATTGATTCTCTGTTTGGATGACCGATCTAGAGCCGTCAGCGGTGTATTGAGGTCTCCAAGTATGATTGTATTTTTGTTAGTTTTTGTTTTAAGGTCAATAAGTAGCTGTCTTATATATTTTGGTGCTCCTTGGTTTGGTGCATATATATTAAAGATTGTTATGTCTTCTTGATTCAACTTCCCCTTAATCATTATGAAATGACCATTTTTGTCTCTGAGTACTTTTTTCTGTCTTGTAGTCAGCATTATTAGATATGAGTATTGCTACGCCTGCTTTTTTTTGGGTGTTGTTTGCTTGGAGTATTGTTTTCCAGCCTTTCACTTTGAATTTGTTTTTATCCTTGTTGCTTAGATGTGTTTCTTGTAGGCAGCATATAGTTGGATTTTCTTTTTTAATCCATTCTGCTACTCTGTGTCTTTTTATTGGTAAGTTTAATCCATTTACATTTAGTGTAATTATTGACACTTGTGGGTTCCCTACTGCCATTTTATAAATTGCTTTCTGTTAGTTTTGTATCTAGTTTGATTCTTCTCTTTTGTTTTTCTATCATTTGTTTTTGTTTGTTTGTGTTCCATACTTCTTTCCTCTGTTGCTACCTTTTTTAAGTCAAGTGTTTTTGTGGTGGTTTTTTTAAGGGTGGTTACCATTAAGTAATGAAAAGGGTACCTACCATATTCATTGTAGTACCCTATCTTATAAGTATTTCTGCACTTCATCATCCTTTGCTACTGTTAATCTCCATCCTCTCCCCCCTTTTTTTCCTTTGTTGTCACAGTTTAAGTTTGGTTTTATTGTGTTCTTGGTGGAGCTGTTACTTGTGGTGTTGTTTTCTTTTGTTCTTTGAATCTGGTTGGAAAACCCCCCTTAGTATTTCCTGGAGTGGGGGCTTTCTGTTGATAAATTCTCTCATCTTTTCTGTATTTGTGAATGTTTTTATATCTCCTTCATACTTGAAGGATAGCTTTGATGGGTATAGTATTCTTGGCTGAAAGTTCCTCTCTTTCAGGGCTTTAAATATTGGGGTCCACTCTCTTCTAGCTTGTAGAGTTTCTGCTGAGAAATCTGATGATAATCTAATAGGCCTTCCTTTATATGTTGTACTCTTCTTTTCCCTGGCTGCCTTGAGAATTTTTTCTTTGTCATTGGTTTGTGTCATCTTTATTATGATGTGCCTTGGAGTGGGTTTGTTGGGGTTAAGAAAACTTGGTGTTCTGTTTGCTTCTTGAATTTGAGGCTTTAGTTCCTTCCACAGGCTTGGGAAGTTCTCGTCTATTATTTGTTTGAGTATATTCTCCATTCCATTTTCTTTCTCTTCTCCCTCTGATATACCTATTATTCTTATGTTATTCTTTCTGATGGAGTCAGACAATTCCTGTAGGGCTTTCTGGTTTTTTATTATTTTTGAGTCTCTTTCTTCTTCTCTCTGTTGTGCCTCAAGTTGTTTGTCTTCTATTTCACTAATTCTATCTTCAATCTGGGCTGTTCTGTTAGCTAAGCTTGTTACCTCATTTTTCCGCTCGTGAATTGAGTTTTTCATTTCTGTTTGATTTGTTTTTATAGTTTCAATTTCCTTGGTAATATATTCTTTGTGTTCATTGAGTTGTTTTCTGATCTCCCTATATTGCCTTTCTGTGTTTTCTTGTATATCTCTGAGTATTTTTAAGATTTCTATTTTAAATTCTCTGTCATTTAGCTCCAAGGCTTCCAATATGTTAAGTCTTTTCTCCATAGATTTTTCCCCATCTATTTGTGTTACCTCTCTTTCTTTTGTATCCATAATATTCGATTTCCTCTTTCTTATCGGCATCTGAGGGTGGTCTTATTGATAGCACTAATTAGAATTAATAAAGAGTAAAAAGTAAAAAAAAAAAAAGTGTAAAACACCCCACAAAAAAAAACAGTAATAATTTATTATTTCCCCCTTTTTTTCTCTCTTCTCTTTCCCTCCTCTCCCCTCCTCAGGGAAATATCGTGCCTATAATGGAGGGCCTGATTTGGGGTGAAGAGTTCAAGGGGCAAAAAAAAAGGGAGTAGGGACCTACTAAATGCAAAAAAAAAAAAAAAAAAAGGATGAAAATCTTAGACAAGCATAAGATGATTTGCTTGTAAGTGATGGTCAAGTAAGAGATATAATGAGAAGAATAAGAGGGAACCAGAAAAAAGGACCAAAAAAGAATAATAAAGAAGAAAAAATAAAAATAATAAGTAAAAATCTGTTGTATTAAGTGGAGCGAAGACTAAATACAATGGAGACCTTGGGTTGGGAGGACCCAAAGTGCCACAAAAATAAACAAACAAGAAAAAAAAAATAAAAACAAAAGCAAAAAGAGAAATAAAGCCAAAAAAAAGCCTTGAGTCCCAAATTAACTAATTTGTTCGTGATTGAGGATTATATGGGAGGAAATAAAATGAGAAAAGGAAAAACAAATAGAAAGGAAAAAATAAGAAAAAGAGAAAAACGAAGGAAGAAATAAAATAGGAAGAGAAAAAAACAAAATAAAGCAAGACAAAAAAAAAAGAGGAGAGAGTGAGAGTTAAGTGTTTTGGAGTATAACCTTAAAGGAGGGTGAGGATGAAGAAGAAAAATAAAATGCAACACTCATGAGTAGTGTAGTTCAAGAAAGGGGAAGTATAAGATGGGCAGAGAATAGAAGGACCGAGGTGGAGGAAATAAAGGCAAAAAGATAGAAGAAACAAACAACAACAACAACAACAAAAAATTAGTGGATCAAGTTGTAAAGTCTGTGGGTTTTTCTTGATTTTGAGAGGTTAACTTCTTCCTTTTTCTTTTCTCTCCCTCTTCCTTGTCAGTGACTCTGTACCCCAGGCTCTGCCCCTGTGTCACTCTTAGGTAGGGATTTGCAGTTGATGGGATTCTATGGCAATGTCATATAATTGGCTTTAGTCTTGCTGGAAGTAAAGGCTTGTTGGCGTTTGCAAGGTTCAACGATGAGAGAGTTTGCTTTCCTGGATTCTCTCTCCTAGTTCCCCCTTTCTGAACTAGCAGCCTGGTGATCCAGCTATAAGGCTGCAACTGCTTCTGCCTGGGGAGTAAGAGGCTCAAAGAGCTGGGAAATCCCCACTCTATCCCCACTCAGTGCAAGGCTTTGGGAAAGGCTCTGACAGTCAGGGCCTCCAGTGTAATCAGGCGGGGGTGGGAGTCAATTGTTGTCAAGGTGACTGATCAGCGCCTATCATTTAGTTGGACCTCTCAACCCAGGCTTTCCACACTTTGTAGCCTGATTTTTCAGGGAAGAAGAGGCACTAGTCTCTGCTTACGACTAGTGTAGTATAGACCTTATTATCTGCCAAGTCCTTCTTGTTAGCGTTTATCCCTGAATACGGAGGCTCTATCAATCAGAAGTTGCCCCCGCCCCTTTAGCGAGAGGCACTAAAAAATATCACGCCTCTTGTCTTGGATCGCTGAACTGAGAGAGATCTTATCAATTAGAACCGAGGGTGCGCAGATTTCATGGGTTAAGCTAATTTCAGTGATTGGGTCGCAGCTGTGTTTCCGAAGGTATTTTAGGCTGCCTGCGCGCGCCCCTCCCCCAACGCTTGATTGTTAGCTTGAATGGCTGGGTGAGGTGCCCCGCCCACAGAGAGAATCTCCCAAGCCTCTCCCGCTCGCCCCGCCGCTGGCGGCTGGACCGCACCAGGCGCAGGATAATGGAGCCCCCTGGGTGTGCGGGCCAGCAGGGTGCTCTGGGCGCGTGGAATGCCCAAGGCACGCGCGTGAATGGGGCGCTCCGGGCACCGGTGGCCGGCGACCCCCACTCGCAGTGTGCGGGCCGCTGGGAACATCAGCGGTGCTCAACCAGACCGGGCGCATGCGCGGTTGCTCGCAGCGGCTTGTGGCGGCGGCGCGCGGCGGCGGCCCACGGTGGCGGCTCGCGTCGGCCGCTCGCGGCGGCTTGCGGTTCCCAAGTATATGGGCTGACTCACCACAGGCACACTTCCTTGCGGTTTGAAAGAACGTCCCTGTGGTAGATTTCTTCACACCCTCGTCTCTCAGATTCAAGTGATAACAGTCCTTTCGCTATCAGTTTGTGTGGAACTCCGGAATGCTCCGAGGATAAATTTTTCTGTTTCTAGTTGATAAATTTGTTGTGATTTAGGGGAGAGCTGTCGGACGCGCTGCTCACGGCGCCATTTCCGTGACGTCACTCCAAATGTAAGTCTTGAAACGATAAAAATCTTGGAAAAAATATAGGCAGTAAGCACTCCAATCTCTCTAGTATTAATATTTTGCCAATATTTCTCCACGGGCAAGCAAAATTAATGAGAAAATAAACAAACTGGATTATATAAAACTAAACAGCTTTTATTATTTTTTTTCTGAAGTGAGAAGTAGGGAGGCAAATAGACAGACTCCCGCATATACCAGACCGGGATCCACCTGGCAAGCCCACTAGGAAGTGATGCTTTGCTCTGGTTGCAACTGGAGCTGTTCTAGCACCTCAGGCGGAGGCCACAGAGCCATCCCCACTGCCCGGGGCCAACTTTGCTTCAACAGAGCCTTGGCTGAGGGAGAAAAAGAGAGATAAAATAGAAAGAAGGGGGAAATGGTGGAGAAGCAGATGGGCATTTCTCCTGTGTTCCCTGGCCATAAATCAAACCCAGGATTTCCACATGCCAGGCAGAAGCTCTATCACTGAACCAACCAGCCAAGGCCACAAAGTAAAAAAGTTTTGCACAGCAATAGACACAATTAACAAAATAAAAAGACAACTCACATAATGGGAGAACATATAATATTTGCCAATACATCTGATAAGGGGTTAATAACCAAAATTTATAAAGAACTTCTAAAACTCAACACCAGGAAGGTAAACAATCCAATTTATGACAAAAGATATGAATAGACACTTCTCCAAAGAAGACATACAAATGGCCAACAGGCATATGAAAAAATGTTCAATGTTACTATCAGAGAAATGCAAATTAAAACCACAATGAGATACCACCTTGCACCTGTCAGAATGATGCTCATTAACAAATCAACACAATAAGTGTTGGAAAGGGTGTGGAGAATAGGGAACCCTCCTGCACTGCTGCTGGGAATGCAGACTGGTGCAGCCACTTTGGAGAAATGAATGGAGTTTCCTCAAAAAATTAAAAATGAAACTGTCTTTGACCCAGCTATTCCACTTTTAGGAATATATCCTAAGAATACCAAATTACTGAGTCAAAAGTAGATATGCACCCCCATGTTTATTGCAGCATTGTTTACAATAGCCAAGATCTGGAAACAGCCCAAAAGTCCACCAACGGTCTAGTGAATGAAAAAGCCCTGGTACATATACACAATGGAATACTACACAGCCATGTAAAAGAAGAAAATCTTATCTTTTCTGAAAGCATGGATAGAACTAGTGATTATCATGCTAAGTGAAATAGGCCAGGCAGAGAAAGACAAATATCATATGATCTCACTAATATGTGTAATCTAATGAACAAAGTGAACTGAGGAATTGAATAGAGGCAAAGGCAGGGTCACAGGGACCTGAGGGACAGCTGTCGAAGAGAAGGGGGATGAGGGGATGGGATCAGAGAAGGTGAAGGGACTAGTGATATTATATTTACATAACATATAGATACAGATAACAGGACAGTAAATCCCAGAGGGTGTGTGGGAGAGAGTTAAGAAGAAGGGAGCAAAAGGGGTGTAATGAGGCCACATTGTTGGGGGTGAGGGTGTTATATTGAGTGGACCACTTGAATCTATGTTAACACAATAAATTTTAAAATACAATAAAAAAGAAAAAATATGTTGCTCAGAATATGGAGAAATTGGGACTCTCATTTATTGCTGTTGGGAATGTGAAATAATGTAGTTGCTTTGGAATGGTGAATTTTATGGTATGTAAATCATCTCAAAGCTTACATTTATATTTATTTATATTACTGTTTATATTTGTTGATTTATATTTATTTATATGCATTTATATATATTTATATTTTTCATATATGTATAATGCATGCCTCTTCATATATAATGGTTAAACTGAGAAATTTAATGTAGGCTTATGCATTGTGGCAGGCCATGCACATTGTTACTCATCTGGTGCCTCACATTATTGACATAGGTATTAGTCAGACATGTAACCTCTTGGCTCCTGCTGGACTTTCAGCTTTAGAATCTCTGACTTCTGGACCAGGTAGTCATTCAGTTTCCTAATGAAAGACTTTGGCTTTTCTTGCAGTTCATTTGCATTATCAAAGAGCTGGTGTAAGACTGATTTTTTTTTAGCTAATCTTTGTAGATTCTGGCTTTTCTTTTCTCCCCTCTAATTTAAATGCATCTTTATTTCCTAACTGTCTGTTATGATATCTTTAGGACAAACACAAGATTTAAAAGCAACAGATGCATAGAGATAACTTTACCAGTTCTCACAATAACACACCATCAATAATTCCTAAAATAAATGCTTTAGTCTTACCATTTGCAGCTCTAATGTAATTATTGTACAAGTCTGTCTCTTACTATTTCTGTAATGTCTCTGACATCTATTTGCCTGCACAATATGGTTGCCCACTTTGCTTCTCCAAATTGAAAAACTACATGGCAATTTTCTCAGATTCTCCCAGCTTTTTTTTTTTATCTATGACTATATTCTCCAAAGTAGAAGTTTATACATTAGCTGTTTCCTTAAACCATAATTTTCCATTCCCAGTCTCCTTTACAAGAGAGTAATATGGAAATAATAGTTACTATTTATTGACTTACATGTACATTACTGGGATTCCTTTTGTGGTCCAATTGTTCTCTGCTCTGTCTTATAAGGTCTCTCAAACTATAAATTTTTTTATTTTAAAATAAATTTTTTACATAACTTGCTTTTCTTTAAAATGAACTAACATGAGTCAGAGTGGAGATGGGAGAATATTAGTGTCCACATGTAGGTTTTTACACTAGTGAAAACCTGATAATTTCTCTGCTAATTTTGGATAGATTTATTTTAGCAACCTGGGGAAGACTCTTAGAAATGATCAACACAAGTCTTATATATGGCAACAAGTAAAGATACTGCTATGGGGTTTAAGCTAATTTCCCGTGAGATAGGAATTTCCTTTAATTTAAGAAATGCTATTTTCTTTGACCTCAAAGACAATAAAAAATTGTAGTTTAGAGAAAGAAATAACCAAAATAAAGTCAAAAGCATTCAGTGTCTCTGTATTGAAAAGCCAAGTCTGGATATTGAAAAACAGAATTGCCAATAAACCCTTGAATTAGTTGGTCCCATTTTGTGAACAAAGTAAACAAAATTGAAATGTGGAGTACTTAGCAGTATTGCTTCAAACAACAAATTAAACTAGATGTGCACATTGTTTTAGTGAATAACTGCTTTAAGTGATTCTTCAGAGAAACAGTTCATTATAAACAAAGATATAAAATATGAAATTGTAGAAACCAATTATGCTTTATCAAAATAACAGTAACTTGCTCTGGCCGGTTGGCTCAGTGGTAGAGCATCGGCCTGGCGTGCAAGGGGTCCCGGGTTCGATTCCCGGCCAGGGCACACTGGAGAAGCGCCCATCTGCTTCTCCACTCCTCCCCCTCTCCTCCCTCTCTGTCTCTCTCTTCCCCTCCCGCAGCCGAGGCTCCATTGGAGCAAAGATGGCCCTGGCGCTGGGGATGGCTCCTTGGCCTCTGCCCCAGGCGCTAGATTGGCTCTGGTCGCAACAGAGCGACGCCCGGGAAGGGCAGAGCATCGCCCCCTGGTGGGCAGAGTGTAGCCCTCTGGTGGGCGTGCCGGGTGGATCCCGGTTGGGCGCATGCAGGAGTCTGTCTGACTGTCTCTCCCTGTTTCCAGTTTTGGAAAAATACAAAAAAAAAATAATAACAGTAACTCTTATCAGAGGTTCAGGAAAAATCACTGCAGACAGTGATAAATTATAACTCTCAAATAATATGTCCTTAGGCTTGCAAAGAAAATAGGATGTACATTGAAAGTAAAATTAAAGATTGCACTATTAACTTTTAGTTAATCAACTTTATTACCTGTCTCTGAAAACATAATAGCAATCAATGAAAATTCGTTTTTGATGCACAGTTTCAAGACAAAGCCTGTGAGTTTCTTCTGTTGTTGTGAGACCTGTTATTTCATTAGAGCAGCTCAAGGACAAAAGGAGTTTGTAACTTAATTAGAACATTAGAAAGAACTAATGCCATATGTATTTAAGTTAATACTGTGTTTCAGCATATTTGCAGTGAAGGAATGCTCTCAGGAATTCAAATGATTTGGAATTAGAATTGCATTATCTCATTATCTCATGGAAGCCTATATATATATATATAGCTATTTTTATTGAAATATATTTGATACACATTATGTAAATTTAAGGTGTACATGTTGTTATTATATACATTTATATATTATAATATAATTACTATTATATTGGTAGCACCTCAATCACATCATGTTATATCTTTTTATGTGGTAGGAATAATTAAGATCCAGTTTCTTAGCAAGGTTGATGATTATAACACAATATTGTTATTTGTATTTACTGTAAGATTCATTAAATCTCCAAGACTAGTTTTATTAATTTTTTAAAATTAATTTTAATTTGTGTTAACATGAATCCAAATGTCCCACTCAAAATACTCCCTCACCCCCACCCCTTTATTTCCCATAAACCTTCCTCCCCCATCCCTTTGAGATTTGCTGTCCTGTTATCTGTATCTATGTGCTATGTATATATAATTTCACTAATTCCTTGACCTTCTCTAATCCCATCCCCTCATCTCCCTACCCTCTGACAGCTGTCCTTCTGCTCCTAGTGACCCTACCTCTACCTCTATTCCATCTCTCATCACACTGTGCTCATTAGATTCCACATATAAGTGTGATCATAAAATATTTGTCTTTCTCTGCCTGGCTCATTTCACTTAGCATAATAATTTCCAAGTCTATCCATACCATTAAAAAAAAATAAGAGGCCCTGGCCGATTGGCTCAGGGGTAGAGCGTCGGCCTAGCGTGCGGAGCACCCGGGTTCGATTCCCGGCCAAGGCACACAGGAGAGGCGCCCATTTGCTTCTCCACCCCTCCGCCGTGCTTTCCTCTGTCTCTCTCTTCCCCTCCTGCAGCCAAGGCTCCATTGGAGCAAAGATGGCCCGGGCGATGGGCATGGCTCTGTGGCCTCTGCCTCAGGCGCTAGAGTGGCTCTGGTCGCAACATGGCGACGCCCAGGATGGGCAGAGCATTGCCCCCTGGTGGGCAGAGCATTGCCCCTGGTGGGCGTGCCGGGTGGATCCCGGTCGGGCGCATGCGGGAGTCTGTCTGACTGTCTCTCCCTGTTTCCAGCTTCAGAAAAATGAAAAAAAAATAAGATTTCCTTCTTTTTTACGGGTGTGTAGTAGTGTAGTATTCCAATGTGTATATGTAACACAGCTTTTAATCCACTCATCCACTGATGGACACTTGGGCCGTTTTCAGATCTTGGCTATTATAAACAATGCTGCAAGAAACATGGGGTGCATTTCTTCTTTTAAATCAGTGATTTGGTATTCTTAGGATATACTCCTAAAAGTGGGATAGCTGGGTCAAAAGGCAGTCCCATTTTTAATTTTTTGAGGAAACTCTATCCTGATTTCCACACTGGCTGCAAAAGTATGTATACTCACAGTTAGTGCAGGAGGGTATGTACACTTTTCTCCACATCCTTGCCAGCACTTATTGTGTGTTGATTTCTTAATGAGCTCCATTCTGAAAGGTGTGAGGTGGTATCTCATTGTGGTTTCAATTTGCATTTCTCTGATGATTATTGACATTGAACATTATTTCATATGCCTTTTGGCCATTATTATGTCCTTTTTGAGAAGTGTCTATTCATATCTTTTGCCCAATTTTTAATTGGATTATTTACCTTCCTGGTATTGAGTTTTAGAAGTTCTTTGTAAATTTTGGTTATTAACCTTTTATCTGACTTATTACAGCATATGTTCATCCATTGTGTAGGTAGTCTTTTAATTTTGTTCATGGTGTCTTTTGCAGTGCAAAAGATTTTAGTTAGATATGCTCCCATTTGTTTATTTAGACCTTTATTTCACTTGCCAATGAAAATAAATTTACAAAAGTATTCCTACAAGAGATATCAGAGAGCTTACTTCCTATATTTTCTTTCAAGATGTTTATGGTTTCAGGACTTACATTTAAGTCTTTTATCCATTTTGAGTTTATTTTTGTGAATGGTGTAAGTTGGTGGTCTAGTTTTATTTTTGTGCATGTACTTGCCCAATTTTTCCAACACCATTTATTAAACAGACTGTCTTTACTCCACTGTATGCTCTTACCTCCTTTGTCAAGTATCAATTGACCATAAAAGTGTGGGTTTATTTCTAGGTTCTCTGTTGTGTTACATTGATTTGTATACCTGTTTTTATGCTAATACCAAGCTGTTTTGAGTACAATGAACTTCTAGTGCAACTTGATATTAGAAAGTGTGATACCTCCCATTTTACTCTTTATTTTTAAGATTGCTGAGGCTTTTCTGTTTCTTTTGGTTCCATATAAATTTTTGGAATATTTGCTCTATATTTCTGAAGTATGCCATTGGTATTTTAATAGAGATTGCATTGAGTTTATAGATTGCTTTGGGTAATATAGACACTTAAATGATGTTTATTCCTCCTATTCATGAACAGTTTATATGCTTCTACTTGTCTGTATATTCCCTGATATCTTTTTACAATGTCTAATAATTTTCTGAGTACAAGTCTTTTACCTCCTTGGTTAAATTTATTTCTAGGTATTTTATTTATTTATTTATTGTTGCAATAATAAAGAGGATTGTTTTCTTAATTTCTCTTTCAGACAGTTTAGTGTTTGTGTATAAGAATGCCACTGATTTCTAAATATTGATTTTATATCTTGCCACCTTGATGAATTCATTTCTCAGGTCTAGTAGTTTTTTGACTGAGACTATAGGGTTTCCTATGTACAGTATCATATCTTCACCAAATAATGGTAGTTTTATTTCTTCTTTTCCAATTTGGATACCTTTTATTTATTTTTATTGTCTAATCACTGTGTCAAGGACTTCTATGACTCTGTTGAATAAGAGTGGTGTAATGGGGCACCCCTGCCTTGTTCCTGATCTTAAGGGGATTGCTTTTAATTTTTCCTTATTGAGAATAATGTTGGCCTTTGATTTGTCATATATGGACTTTATTATGATAAAATATGTTTCTTGTATTCTCACTTTGCTGAGAATTTTGTGATAAATGGGTGCTGGATTTTATCAAATGCTTTTTCTGCATCTATTGATATAATTATGTAATTTTTATTCTTTTTGTTTATGTGATGAATCACATTGATTGATTTGAAAATATTATACCAGCCTTACTTCCCTGGAATAAAACCCATTTGATCATAATGTATGATTTTTTAATGTATTGCTGGATCCAGTTTGCTAATATTATGTTCAAAATTTAAGCATCTATGTTCATAAGGGATTTTGGTCTATTCTTTCTTTGTAGTGCCTTTACCTGTTTTAGGAATAAGGATAATGCTTGCTCATAGAAGGAGCTTGGATGTCTTCCTTTTATAAAAATTTTTTTTGAAATAGCTTGAGAGGGTCTTTTACCTCCTTGGTTAAATTTATTTCTAGGTATTTTATTTATCAGGATGGTAGCAGAGTAGGCAGATGCAGACTCCCAGCTCACATCACCAAACTGAATTACAAATTAATTTAAGAACAATCAGAGTGAAAACCCAACTTTGGACTAAAACAACAGATCTCAAAAACTGAAGAGCAAAGAAGAAGCCATAAAAAGCCTGGTAGGGGTTGTGGAGGCATGCTCAGGTCTCCTCTGCTTCTAAGAGCAAAGGGGGGGGCGAGGCTGAGAGCCCAGAAGGGCTCTTATTACAAGGAGAAGAGCAGAAAATATTGCTCACAGCCATTTGCATGGGGATCTGGGAATGAGGTGGGCTGAGAGGACTGGGTTTTCTTCCAAAAGGAAGGGGGGGGGAGAGAGACAGACAGTGACAGGCAGAGAAATGCATGGGATCAAATAAGAAACTGACTCATCCAGTGTGGAAACAGCCATAGCTGGGGGAGGGGTTGATCCCTCCACACAGCACAAGCCTAAAGTGTTTTTAAGTGACCCAAATCCAGAAAGTTCTCCAGCTCCAATCAGTGCAAGAAGACATATCTGAAAACAGGAAGTGAGGGATAGGGGCAGTAACTCAGGTCTTTATGGAGAACTGAGATACACCTCCCCCTACTGAAGCCAAGAAAGCATCCCACCCACAGAGAATAGCTGGCAGAGTCTCAGTTGTTATACCCACCGCATTCCTGGATGCACTTTCAAATAAATCCCCTGCTGAGATCAGTAAACAATATTACTAGTAAGTTAAGAAAACTGAGAACAAAGTAAACAAATCAAGACTTCAAAGAGGTTCTACTAGGCAAGAAGACCACATCTAGAAAACAGAGAAAAATGGGAAGGCAGAGAAGCATAAGTCATATGCTTCAATAAGATAAATCCTCAGAAAAAGTCCTGGATGAATTGGAATTAAATCAAATTACTGGATGCAGAGTATAAAATAATGATTGTTAGGATCCTTAAGAATCTCAAAGCTACAATAGATAGACTTAATGAACACCTCAATAAAGAAATTGTAAAGATAAAAAAGGACACGGAAACTATAAAGAAGAATCAGACAGAAATGACAAACACAATATCAGAAATGAAGACTACACAAGAAGGAAGTAAAAGCAGGCTGGCTGAAACAGAGGATCAAATCAATGACTTAGAGGACAAGATAAGTGAAAGCACAAAAGCAGAAAAGCAAAAAGAAAAGAGGATTAAAAAGTCTGAGGAAATTGTAAAAGAGCTCTGTGACAACATGAAGAGAAACAATATCCACATAATAGGAGTTCCTGAAGAAAAAGAAAAAGAACAAGGACTAGAGAAGCTCTTTGAAAATTTCCCTAAATTGATATAGGAAAGAGTCATACAAGTTCAAGAAGCAGAGAAACCCTATTAAAAAAGAACCCAAAGAGACCCACTCCAAAACATATTAAAATCAAAATACCAAAACTAAGAGGTAAATAAAGAATATTAAAAGATGTAAGAAAAAAACAGTCAATCATCTACAAAGGAACACCTATAAGGATGACATCTTTCTTCTCAACAGAAACACTTGAGGCCAGAATGGATTGGCTAGAAATATTCAAAGTAATGCTGAACAAGAAACTACAACCAAGACATTTTTGTCCAGCAAGACTATTGTTTAAAATTGAAGGAGAAATAAAAACCTTCCCAGACAAAAAAAACAAAACAAAAACAAAAAAACAAACAAAACAAACAAACAAAAAAACTCAAGCAATTCATCACAACCAAACCAATGGTGCAAGAAATGTTAAGAGGCCTTCTGTAAACAGAACAAAGTGAGAAAATATATATATAGTAAAAAAGAAATATAGATTTAAAGAAAAAAAATGGCAATAAAGAAATTAATATCAATAATAACCTTAAATATAAATGCGTGAAATGCTCCAATTAAAAGACATAGGGTAACCTGACCAGGTGGTGGTGCAGTGGATAGAGAGTCAAACTGGGATGCTGAGGACCCATGTTCAAGTCCCTGAGGTTGCCAGCTTGAGCGCGGGCTCATCTGGTTTGAGCAAAAGCTCACCAGCTTGGACCCAAGGTTGCTGGCTCAAGCAAGGGGTTACTCAGACTGCTGAAGTCCCACAGTCAAGGCACATATGAAAAGGCAATCAATGAACAACTAAGGTGTCACAATGCACAATGAAAAACTAATGACTGATGCTTCTCATCTCTCTGTTCCTCTCTGTCTGTCCCTGTCTATTTATTTCTCTCTCTGACTCTCTCTCTGTCTCTGTAAAAAAAAAGACATAGGGTAGCTGAATGAAAAAAAAATAAGACCCATACATATGCTGTCTCAAGAAACCCACCTCAAAATAAAAAATTCCCATAGACTGAAAGTAAAAGGATGGAAAAAAAACATTTCTTGCAAATGGAAATTTTTAAAAAGCTGAAGTAGCAATCCTTATATCTGACAAAATAGACTTTAAAACAAAGATTATAGTAAGGGATAAAGAAGGTCACTACATAATTATAAAGGGAGAAATTCAACAGGAAGAGATAACCATTATAAATATCTATGCACCTAATATAGGAGCACCTAAATATATAAAGCAGATTTTGATTAACATAAAGGGAGAGATCAACAGCAATACTATAATAGTAGGGGATTTCAATACTCCACTAACATCAATGGATAGATCCTCAAGAAGGAGAATTAACAAAAAAACAGCAGAATTGAGACACACGAGATAAACTGTATTTAATAGATATCTTTATAACCTTTCACCCTAAAGCAGCAGAATATACATTTTTTCCAAGTGTGCATGGTACATTCTCTAGGATAGACCACATATTAGGGCATAAAATGAGTCTCAACAAATTTAAGAAGATTGAAACCATATCAAGTATCTTCTCTGACCACAGTGGCATGAAACTAGAAATTAACTATAATAGAAAAACTGAAAAACACTAAAACACTTGAAAACTAAACATCAGGCTATTAAATAACAAATGGATGAACAATAAGATCAAGGGAGAAATATAAAGTTTTCTTGAAAAAAATGAAAATGAGCATACAACAACTCAAAATCTGTGGGACACAGCAAAAGCAGTCCTGAGAGGGAATTTCATAGCGTTACAGGCAAACCTTAAGAAGCTAGAAAAAGCTCAAATAAACAACTTAATCCTGCAACTAAAGGAACTAGAAAAAGAACAGCAAATAAAGCCTAGAGGAAGTAGAAGGAAGAAAATAGTAAAGATTAGAGTGAAAATAAATGACATTGAGACTGAAAAAATATACAGAGGATCAATGAAACCAAGAGCTGGTTCTTTAAAAAAGTAAACAAGATTGATGAACCCTTAGCCAGGTTCACCAAGAAAAAAAGAGAAAGGACTCAAATAAATAAACTTAGAAATGAGGGTGGAGAAGTAACAACAGAAACAACAGAAATGCAAAGGATTGTATGAAAATACTATGAAGAACTAACTGTATGCCAAAAAAATTAGACAACCTAAGTGAAATGGACAAATTCCTTGAAGAATATAATCTTTCAAAAATCTATCTGGAAGAATCAGAAAACCTAAATAGACTGATTACAACAAATGAGATCAAAACAGTTATCAAAAAACTCCCAACAAACAAAAGGCCTGGGCCAGATGACTTCATAGGCAAATTCTACCAAACATTCAAAGTCTGTTTAGGTTTTCTGATTCTTCCAGGTTGAGTCTTGCATGATTACATGTTTTTAGGAATTTATCCATTTCACCTAGGTTGTCCAATTTTTTTGCTCATGGATCTTCATAGTATTTTCTTACAGAAGCATGTCTGTTGCATCCACCATATTCCCCGGACTTAGCACCCTCTGACTATGACTTGTTTTTGTCCTTACAAAATTCTTTGAAGGGCAACAAATTCAAAAATGAAGAAGATATCAAACAAGCACTGGTTCAATTTTTTGCATCAAAAGATCAAACATTTTTCAAAAATGGAATATACAAATTGCCCTCACATTGGCAAGAAATCATTAATAATAATGGCAATTATATTATTTAATAAAGTTTATTGATGGTAAGAAAAATTTGTATTTTGTTTTATTCCAAAAATGGACAGAACTTTCCGGTAGACCTTATATATGCATACATTGTGAAATAAACATCACAATGAAGGCAATTAACATATCCAATACCACAGATGGTTATCATTTTCTGTTTTCTTAATGTGGATAAACTTGGAGGTTATTATATTAAGTGAAATAACCCAGAAACAGAAAGACCAATACTGCATGACCTCACTAATATGTGGAATACAAAATAGTAAAACTCATAGAAGCAGAGAGTAGAATGGCAGTTTCCAGGGGCTGGTAGATGGGGGAAATAGAAAGATATTGGTCAAGGAGTACAGATTTTCAGTTATGCAATATGAATAAGTTCTAGAGACCTAATGTACAACACAATGAATATTTTTTTAAGATATAAGGTAGAACAAAGTGATTACAGTTAACAATACATTAATGTATACTTGAAATCTACTAAAATGTATATATTAAGTATTTTTGGCCCTGGTTGGTTGGCTCAGTAGATAGAACATTGGCCTGGTGTGTGGAATTTTGAGATTTGATCCCTGGTCAGGGCACACATGACAAGCAACTATTTACTTCTCTTCCTGTACCTCTCCCCTCTTCACAGCCAGTGGCTCAATTGATTTGAGTGTTGGCCTGTGACCACGGGGTAATGTCCATGATACCACATTCAAGCCAACAACCCCGTGCTCAAGCCAGAGTTTCAAACCAGGTTCCTCTGTGTACCATTCCGATGTTTTATCCACTGCATCATTGCCTGGTCAGGCGCAAATCTACTCTTCTTTATTTACCTTTTACCCTACTTAGCGATATTTAAAGAACACATTTTATTATTTTAGTTGTTATCTTTAATATTTTTCATAAGTGACTTAGTCTTAATTTTAGCAGCATCATTATCCATTGGACAATTCAGAAACCTTAGAACACTTACAGTGATCATTTTCTTTCATTCTTAGGTATCTAGTATTTTAATTCCATTTGGTTTCATACTCTTCTGAAATTTGCCAGTTATTGTTTTGTATCATCCATGTTAGATTACAGACATAAATACTTCCTTTTTCACCATTGTTTATTATACCTTGCTTTTTCCTTCTGAGTTCAACTTTATATTTATGAAGTAGTCCCATTAATAGTTATTTCAGCAGCTGACTATGACTGGTGAACTTTCATTATTTATTTCTTTAAAAATCTGTTCAGTTTTACATTTCAAATTGGCTAGTTATAGATTGCTAGATTGACAATTATTTATTTTCATTATCTAAAGCAATGTTTTCATTTTCTCCTAGATTCTTTTATTTCTTTTGAGAAGCTTATGCTTGTCTCATGGTCTGTCATTTCTTTATAGGTAATCTTCTCTCTGACTGCCCTTCAAATTTTCCCGTGCTGGTCTTTAGTTTTAATGTTATATGTTCACAAATACTCTAAGTTTTATTTTTCCTCTTGTGATTCATTATACATATTTTTACCAGAATCTGGGTATTCATATATATAATCTAGAGAAGTACTTGTATATTGCTTAATCTGTATTCTGTTTTATTTTTCTAGTTCTTCTACTATGTGTATTTTGAAATGTTTTATTCTATTCTTCATATTTCTTTTTTTTCTTCACATTTCTTGATATAGCTTTCACATTTCTATCTCTTTATCTCTTTAAAATGAACTCTGGATAGTCTTTAAATATCTAATTTCTAGTTCATAAATTCTAAACATATTATGTACAGCTGTGCCCAATATATTGTGATTTTTAGTTTAAAGACCATATTAGTTATTTCCAGAAGTGCTATTTGGTTCTTTTTCAGATATACTCACTCTATTTCTTTTTCATATTATCATGCTATTTCTAATGGTTTTGACTTCAGTTATATTTTTAATTATTATAAAATTATAGTCTCTTAGACTATTTTTTTTTTGTATTTTTCTGAAGCTGGAAATGGGGAGAGACAGTCAGACAGACTCCCGCATGCGCCCGACCGGGATCCACCCGGCACGCCCACCAGGGGGCGACGCTCTGCTCACCAGGGGGCGACGCTCTGCCGCGACCAGAGCCACTCTAGCGCCTGGGGCAGAGGCCAAGGAGCCATCCCCAGCGACCGGGCCATCTTTGCTCCAATGGAGCCTCGGCTGCGGGAGGGGAAGAGAGAGACAGAGAGGAAGGGGGGGGGTGGAGAGGCAAATGGGCGCTTCTCCTATGTGCCCTGGCCGGGAATCGAACCCGGGTCCCCCACACGCCAGTCCGACGCTCTACCACTGAGCCAACCGGCCAGGGCTCTGAGTGGATAAGGGAATGAGGAAAGAAAATAAAGACTTTATTTTTGCTGTGTCTGCTGATTCTCACTCATAATAAATTGTTTCTTCCTCTGTTTTGAGATTTTGAATTCTAATTTTTTATTTCTTAAGTTTTTTATGAATAAATTGTGGATTACCTGGATTGGAGGCATATCCCTTCAGGATGAGTTCATGATTGCCAATGTACAGGGATAGTAGCAGCTATCCCATGCTAATTTTTTGGCATGGAACTCCTTAAATCACATAGATGATATGTAGGTTTTAATTCAATTTTACGTGGGTGGCAGACCTAGGGTTTTGAGTTAATAAGAGACATATTTTTAGTTTTTTCTACCCAAAGACATGAAGAAGCAAAAATAAATTTTTTTTTGTAATATTACTAAGCTGTTGAGAGTTTTGTTTTTTTACTCCATAATTCATCATTTAGCTCAAGATGCAGCTCTTTGGTGGTGCTAGTTTTAACCCAATATGTTACTTGAAATTATTTTCATTATGTGAGTTCAAGACCCGATTTCCTATTCTCAGGTGAATGTTAAAAATCCCAACCTTTAGATTACTGATATTTATAATCCCTTATCACCCTTAAACTTAATATAGTTACAGCATTAACTCATGTATTTTCTTCTCCGGTTTTCAGTTTTTCTTTATTTATGACACCAGAAACTATGATCTTAACTAAATACATTTAATAATTTAGTTATAACAAATTCAGCACTACTACATAACTATTTATTACAGAAATATTTTTGAATTTCTTTATCTGTCATTTTGCTATAGTCAAAATCTAATTGTTTCTTTTGGTTGTCTGTCATTCACAGTAGACTGAGAGCTGCTCCAGGTTGTAACTAGTATCAAGACTTCATGGAGTATGTGGCATGGGAAATATTATCAGAATGTTCAAAGGCATGGAATTAAAGTCTATGCTGTTTTTGGGAAATAACTCAGTGTGGTTTATGTTTTGGTTATATGAAGGTAAATTCCAAAAATTGTGACAGCTGCCAATTATTATGATCATTTCTTGCCACAATAAAGCATTTGATCTTACTTATCAATAAAATTGAAGCCTTTAAAATGATTTAGCAATGAAATGTAATGATCAGATTTGTTACAGGCTGATCACTCTAATTTTACTGGGAATGGTTTGAGTGTGACAAAAAGTGAATGTAGGGAGACCAATAAAATTACCACTATAGTCCAGGAAACAGTCAATGTTCAGTCAGTCTATTTTCAGGACCACATTTTGACCCATAAGTTTCTGTAGAGCTGAGAAGATATTAATATTTTACAGAAGGGTATTGTGCACATATACAGCACCCACCAGTTCTCCCAAAATTTAAATAAAAATCAGCATGTTTATGCACTCAATAAGTCATTAATTACTGCCTAATTGATTCAACAAAACAATCTACTATTCCATAGAATTACTCCAGATAAAACATCCAGCCCTTATGAATCAGATTAATGTTCCCAATGGCATGAAAAGGAATTAATGCTTAAAATAAATACAGGAAAATGAAATCACTGAGACAACCTAAGTCATAAAAGTGACTGTGTGCCTGTCTCTGGGAATGGTGTTCCCTTTATTTTGGAGAACTTCCAGTGTAGCTATTCTGCCATACTGTGCTACTAAATCAATTGCTTGTATGGACAATTAGCACCTTCTATTGGTGAATAATAAGGATGCAAGTGTTCTACATCCCATCAAGTTACATTAAGACTTAAAATAAAAAATATTCTTATATAAAAATATCTTGTCTTTTCCATATAATGCATAATGAATGATTTCAGTAGGAGAAAGTCTTGCTGTTGAGATCAGTCTGTTTTACTAAACTTCCATCTGTCCTCTAGTGAATACTTTCAGCATATATTCAGGCTTGCCTTTCTCAAACAATCCCCTCAGTTGTCTGAAGGCACAGAGATCTAGTGTGTCTAAACCTATTTTAGTCTTTTCAAACAGCTACTACAAATAGATTAAACCCACACGGGTGAGATCAGAAGAAAAAAAGAGACATAAAATATATCCACGTTGGCATAACATAATATTTTCTTTCATATATTCTGTACTTGCTGTCTGCCATACATTTCAAGAACTTTCCTACTGTCTGACCAAGCAGTAGCACAGTGGATGGAGCATCAGACTGACATGCAGAGGACCCAGGTTCAAGACCCTGAGGTCGCCAGCTTGAGCTTGGCCTCATTGGGTTTGAGCAAGGTTCACCAGCTTCACAGCTTCAGCCCAAGGTTGCTGTTCCAAGCAAGGGGTCACTCAGTTTGCTGTGGTCCCCCCACACCCCTGTTAAGACACAAATAAGAAAGCAATCAATAAACAACCAAGGTCCCATAGCGAGTAATTGATGATTCCCATCTTTCTCCCTTCTTGTCTGTCTGTCCCTGTCTGTCTCTCTATCTGTCTCTGCCACAAAAAAGCTTTTTTTTACCTTATTTCAATGAGGTTCCTCTGAGTAAATATGCTGTATAAAAACATAATGAATAGGATAAGAGATTGATAACTTATTAAGAATTAAGAAGCAGGTTACTCATGACATTATCTATATAATGTTTATTCAACAAAGAGTAGTGTAATTTTTTATTTTTAATTTTGCAGAAAATAAAAATACCCTTTCCATCTCTCACCCTTTTTCATCTCATTCATGATTTTTTAGGATCATGAATAGTTACATTTTTTTTATTTATAGTGACAGTCCTGTTGCTTTCAGATATGGATTCTATGACAGGAATAAGAAGGTTTCTTTAAGAATACTCCACCATGAAGCATTGTCCTGTGCCATGGAGGTTGCCAGTTAAATTCTTTGGTCAAGACACATACAGAAGCAGCTTGAGGTTCTTGTCTGTCTCTTTCCCTGCCTCTCACAAAATAATAATAAATAAAATAATGATAATAATAATAATACTCTAGCATCAGTGGTGAGCACTTTTTTTCTAGGAAAATAATGGAGATACTCAGCTTTCACAACAAATATGGAGAGAAATTTATTTAGCAAATATGTATTGCATTTTTAATATTTACCATGCTGAATAAGAAACATAACATGATGGTTTGAAGTAAGAGCTTTGCAACTGCATAGTCAGGCCAGGTTCAAATTCTGGCTCAGGCAATTAATGCTTTATGACCTTGGGCAATTTTTTTAATTTCTGTGCCTTGTTCTTCTCATCTGTAAATTGGAAGATAATATATCTGTGAATTATTTGTTAAAATTAATCATTTATAATCAGTTCACAGAAAAGTCATAAATATTAAAATAGTGGTTATCATTGTCAAGAACTCTTCAGAACTCTGAAGATAAGGTTTTCAGCATCTGTTTTCAGGACCCTCATAATCTACTTGGGGAAACATTTACCTATACTGTCATAACAATAAAATATTGGCAAGTATTTTGAGGTGGGAGTTAAGGGGGTTATGGTAACCTCTATGAGGCAGACTTGACACATACTTAGATGACTTCTATAAGATAGCTGAAGTTGAGACTGTGCATGTGGAAATACATGTACTTCTTGAGTTGAATGGAGAGTTCAGGCAGAGAGAAACTGATGCATCAATATCTGAAGGTGATGTACATATGGCACAGGGCACAAAATAAGAAAATTTTATTTGGCAAGGCATAAACTCTATGAGTTTAACTGCTGAGGAACATGTAGGGATAAGAGCAAGAAATGAAAATGGTGAGATAAACAGATAATGTAAAGCCTCTTAAAACTTGTAAGAACATGCAAAATACTTTTAGCCTTTGAGTTTAGAGTTTTCCCTGAGAACAATGAAAAACCTCTGAAAAGTTCTAAATAGGGAAATTATATAGCCATTTTTAAGTAATACACCATTTAGGCCAAAGTGGAAAGGGCCCATTCATTTTTTTTAACAAATATTTATTTATTGAGTATTTATTGTATGCCAGGATCTGTCCTAGACTTTTGGGATACAGGAGTAAACAATTAAAAATACCCAGTTATTATAAATTTGAATAAGGGAAGAAAAGAAAGACAATAAACATACTAAATTATATATATGATATATTATATTTGGATATGCAAATTATATATTACCTAGTATGTGGTATTATATGGAATGATAGAAAAATCATGAAAATTAAGACTGTTGGGGGATGACAAGTAATTTAAAAGTGCCTCATTTAGAAAGTGACATTTGAACAAAGCCTTGATGGAGAGTAAAGAGTAAGCCATCTATAGGGAAAGAGTCATTCTAGGCAGAGGGGACAATCAATGAAGAGCTCCTAATACAGAAGTGTACCTTGCATAATTGTATGAATGCTAAAGAGATTAGAATGTAGCCTGACCAAGTGGTAGCACAGTGAATTGAATACCGCCCTGAAATGCAGAGGACAGAAGTTCAAAATCTCAAGGTTGTGGGTTTAATTTTGGGCTCATTTAGCTTCAGTGTAGGCTCACCAGCTTGAGCACTGGGTCCCTGGCTTGAGTGTGGGATCATAGACATGACCCCTTGGTCACTGGCTTGAGCCTAAAGGTTGCTGGTTTGAAGCCCATGGTCACTGGAACAAGAGGTCACTCACTCTGGTCAAGACACATATGAGAAAACAATCATAAAACAACTAAAGTGCCAAAAGTGGAATTGATTCTTCTCATCTATTTCCCTATCTGTCCCTCTCTCTGTCTGTCTCTATCTCTGTCTCTCTCGCTAAAAAAAGAGATTAGAATGCAGTAAACTAGGGGGTTAGAGAGATAATGAATGGGAGTGGAAACTGTAAGCCATTGTGAAATTGGCTTTGAAGACATGAGAAACTTTTGAAGGGTTTTGAACATAATAATCATTCAATCTGATTTTCATTTCAGCAGAATCATTCTGACTATTGCATTAAAAATAAGTAGTATAATGACATGTAAGCAGGGAGATCAGTTAAAATATTACTGCAATAATTCAGGTGAGAAATAACAATGGCTTTGACCTCAGTTAGAGAAACTATGGACAGACCCATGCTTAAAATGTGTGGCATTCAGGTATAGTTTATATGAAAAACCACACGTGTTAAATACTTTATATTATACCTTCCTATCTTACAAACATGCCTTCATACTGATAATTTTTAATGTATCAATGTTAAAAATCCCAACCTTTAGATTACTGATATTTATAATCCTTTATCACCCTTAAACTTAATATAGTTACAGCATTAACTCATGTATTTTCTTCTCCGGTTTTCAGTTTTTTCTTTATTTATGACACCAGAAACTATGATCTTAACTAAATACATTTAATAATTTAGTTATAACAAATTCAGCATTACTACATAACTATTTATTACAGAAATATTGAGTCTCCGGTTACACCAACCACACTCCTGGATACAGCTTCAAATAAATCCCCTGCTGAGATCAGTAAACAAGACTACCACTGAGTTAAGAAAACTGAGAAGAAAAACAAATCAAGACTTCAAAGAGGCTCTACTAGGTAAAACGATCACAGCTGGAAGAAGCATACAAGTCATAGAGAATAATGGGTAGTCAGAGAAGAATAAGTCATATGCTTCAACAAGATAAATCCTCTGACAAAGACTTGGACAAATTGGAAGTAATCAAATTACCAGATGCAGAGTATAAAATAATGATTTTTAGGATGCTTAAAGATCTTAAAGTTACGCCTGACCAGGTGGTGGCCCAGTGGATAGAGCACTGGACTGGGATGCGGAGGACCCAGGTTCGAGACCCTGAGGTTGCCAGCTTGAGAGCAGGCTCATCTGGCTTGAGAAAAAAAGCTCACCAGCTTGGACCCAAGGTTGCTGGCTCAAGCAAGAGGTTACTCAGTCTGATGAAGGCCTGCAGTCAAGGCACATATGAGAAAGCAATCAATGAACAACCAAGATGTCGCAACAAAAAACTGATGATTGATGCTTCTCATCTCTCTGTGTTCCTGTCTGTCTGTTCCTATCTATCCCTCTCTCTGACTTTCTTTCTGTCCTTGTAAAAAATAAAATAAAATAAAATTAACATGAACAAGAATGTGATGGCAATGGGGATGGGGAGGTGGGGGGAGGGGGCGAAGAAGGAGAGAGGGGGAGGGGAGGGGCACAAAGAAAACCAGATAGAAGGTGACAGAAGACAATTTGACTTTGGGTGAGGGATATACAGCATAATCAAATGTCAAAATAATCTAGAGATGTTTTCTCTCAACATATGTACCCTGACTTATCAATGTCACTGCATTAAATTTAATTAAAAAATTAAATTAAATTAAATTAAAGATCTCAACGCTACAACTGATGGACTTAATGAATACTTCAATAAAGAAATTGAAAGCATCAGAAAGGACACGGAAATCATAAAAAATAACCAGACAGAAATGAAACACAAAATATCAGAAATGAAGACTACACTGGAAGGAATTAAAAGCAGGCTGGATGAAGCAGAGGATCTAATCAGTGAATAAAAGGACAAGATAAGTTAAAGCATGTAAGCAGAGAAGCAAAAAGAAAAGAGACTAAAAAAAATCTAAGGAAACTCTAAGAGAGTTCTGTGACAACCTAAAGAGAAACAACATCCGCATCATAAGGGTTCTTAAAGAAGAGAAAGAACAAGGGTTAGAAACCTTGTTTAATAAAATCATATCTGAAAACTTCCCTAAACTGTTGCAGAAAAAGGTCACAAAAGTTTAAGAAGCACAGAGAATTTCATTAGAGAGAAACCCAAAAAATTTACACCAAGACATATCATAATTAAAATACCAAAGCTAAGAGATAAAGAGAAAATATTAAAACTTGCTAGAGAAAAGATATTACCTACAAAGAAGCTCCCATAACGATGACATCTGACTTCTCAACAGAAACAATTGAGGCCAGAAGAGAATGGCAAGACATATTCAAAGTAATGCAGAACAAGAGCCTACAACCAAGACTTCTTTATCCAGCAAAGCTATTGTTTAAAATTGAAGGAGAAATAAAAAGCTTCCTATACCAAAAACAAACAAAAACCCTCAAGGAATTTATTACAACCAAACCAATGCTGCAAGAGTTAAGGGGCCTGTTGTAAATAGAACAAAAAGGGAAAAGAATATAGTAAAAGACGAATATAACTTTAAAGAATAAAATGGCAATAAATAACTACATCTCAATAATAACCTTAAATGTAAATAGATTAAATGCTCCAATCAAAAGATACAGCGTAGCTGAATGGATAAGGAAACAGGACCTGTGCATATCTATTATTTGTTTGAATATGTTCTCCAGTCCATTTTCTTTCTCTTCTCCCTCTGATATACCTATTATTCTTATGTTATTCTTTTTGATGGAGTCAGACAATTCCTGTAGGGATTTCTCATTTTTTTTTAATTTTTGAGTCTCTTTCTTCTCTCTGTTGTGCCTCAAGTTGCTTGCCTTCTATTTCACTAATCCTACCTTCTATCTGGCCTGTTCTATTAGCTAAGCTTGTTACCTCATTTTTCAGCTCATGAATTGAGTTTTTCATCTCTGTTTGATTTATTTTTATAGTTTCAATTTCCTTGGTAATATATTCTTCGTGTTCATTGAGTTGTTTTCTGAGGTCCCTAAATTGCCTTTCTGTGTTTTCTTGTATATCTCTGAGTATTTTTAGGATTTCTATTTTAAATTCTCTGTCATTTAGCTCCAAGGTTTCCAATATATTAAACTTTTTCTCCATAGATTTTTTTCCTCATCTATCTGTGCTACCTCTCTGTCTTTTGTATCCATAATGTTTGATTTCCTTTTCTTTAATGGCATCTAAGGGTGGTTTTGTTGATAGTACTTTGCATTTAGTGTGGAACTGCTGGAGGCTCCAAGGATAGATTTTTCTGTCTCTGGTTGAAGATCTTGTTGAATTTTGGGGGAGATTTATCTGTATCGCTCCTTATGGTGCCATTTCTCTGATGTCACTCCAAATTATGTGGTATTTTTTTCTGAAATTATTATAAATATCCAATTGGCTTTAGTGAATAGCTTCCATTAAGATCTTTACTAAAAAACTACTTACGAGACAAAATTTAATTAAGATTCCTTGGTATGTACATGATAGTAACTCAAATTAACTTAAGCTAAAATGTAATGTATTAGAAGAAAACTGGGGTATTTCACGAAGTTAATGAAAGCTTATATTTATTAAACTGTATTAGGAAGAAGGATTCAGAACTACTAGAAGGAAAAGTTTCTTTCTGGTTTTTGTTTTTCTTCTTAAATGGCTGTTTATTCTCTTCTTTATAATGCTTCCTTCAAATTAGTTGAGATCATACAATCTTACCAAATTTCTATTTTTACATTTTGTACTTCCTCTTAGAGAAACTAACTAAACATTCAAGTTGGAAATATTCCAGGGAGGGACAGTCTGATTTGGGTCCATTACTAAAGCCCATAATACTCAGCTAAAGTTGTAAAGATGTATGGTGAGCAATGTGACTGAGTGCATCACTGGTATTGAGCACAAACCCAAACCAGTATGTATTTGAGGAATAATAATAATCCAGCCAGCTACACCAGGAAGTAAGTATAAGTATTACGCCTGTGCTACATCATGCCATAGAATAAAAGACTTCCCCACACTTTTGGTAATTAAACAGATATTCAGCTCATAGTCTAATAATAATAATGTCCTTCTTAGGCTGTTGAGTGTATTCATGAAATTAATAAGACAAAAATCCCAAATTGGTTGATTGTGTACTGAGTCTTTCAGTCAGTTCTTAAAGTGTTAAGCAGAGCTTATTCCTAAGAAATCAAATATTTACTTTTATTTTTAAATTAATATTGACTATAGAACTTCACATACATTTTTGAAGTACATATTTCAAGGCTTTTTAAAAAAATTGTTATTATTCTATTTAATCTTTTAAGTTATTTTCATGAGAAATTTAGACCATTATAACCATATCTTCTTCCTCTAGTTAGAAATGTTGAGGAATTATTTTCAATTTCATGTTTTTGTCTTTATAGATGCTTTATGAATCTTGAAAATAACCTATGACTTTAAACAGTACCTTAAGTAAAGCAGACTTTCAAAGAATAAATAAATCCTGAAATATAAGAATCCACTGTAAAATGTAACATCATTTTGTAAATTCATTGTGTTTCTTGCAGAGACATTCTATTACTTGCACTAATTGTATCAATAACAAAGCACCAAATGATGACATAGTTGGCATAGTTACTCATAGTTTTAAATTTTTTATTATTTCAATTCAATTAGTTTCTGTTCATTTACTTAACTGGGTAAGTGGATAGCCTACTGGATGGACATACAAAGTTAAGTTACATCTGCTTTTGTTGAATAATACATTTAAGAAAATATTTCAGATTTCAGAAGACGTGGTAAAAAAAATAAGACCAAAAATCTAGATATGGTTAGATGTGGAGGACTGAAAATAGTGCTGAGCTTTAGTCCTAGCTTCCCTCTTCTCTTGATGAGTGACCTCTGAGTCTTAGTTTTCTCATCTATGAAATGAGATTTGGGATAGTTGATCTATAAAGGAAGTGCCTTTGCAATACTGGAAGGTGATATTTCTGTGAAATGCTTCATTTTAGTGTGCAAAGATACAGGTAGTTTATAAATAATTGGTTATTATCCCTGGATAATTGTGCAGTTACACATGAAAAAAAGCTTCAGGAGACTGAGTGACTTTTCATTTCCATTTTTTCATATTCTTAGGAAAGATTTGGCTTATAACCCACAAAGACATTATGAAAATGACTATTCATTTTATCTATGCCATGCACTTTTTTTTTTTTATTTTTCTGAAGCTGGAAACGGGGAGAGACAGTCAGACAGACTCCCGCATGCACCAGACCGGGATCCACCCAGCACGCCCACCAGGGGTGACGCTCTGCCCACCAGGGGGCGATGCTCTGCCCCTCCAGGGCGTCACTCTGCTGCGACCAGAGCCACTCTAGCGCCTGGGGCAGAGGCCAAGGAGCCATCCCCAGCGCCCGGGCCATCTTTACTCCAATGGAGCCTTGGCTGCGGGAGGGGAAGAGAGAGACAGAGAGGAAGAAGGGGGGGTGGAGAAGCAGATGGGCGCTTCTCCTATGTGCCCTGGCCGGTAATCGAACCCGGGTCCCCCGCACTCCAGGCCAACGCTCTACTGCTGAGCCAACCGGCCAGGGCACCATGCACTTTTAAATAATGGTTACTTCTACTGTTTCTTTATATAGCCAGGAGAGATGTACTTTCAATTTCATGTTAACTCCTTCTTCCCATGTAATAATTTTCTCTGTAATATTCCTAAAGAATATTGCGTGTATTTATGAATAATAAAATGTCCACACATTACTTTTCTCACATAATTGTGTTAAATATGCTTTTTTCTATGGAAATTCTTTCACAAAATTTTTAATGAGTCAAATTCAATCTTTATTTTTAAATCTGCAAGCCATTTAGTGGAATATATCAGTTTATTCTCATAACAGAGGGTTTCAAAAGAAACAGCAACACAATGGGCTAACTCCTGTGGTGTGAAGCACTTGACAGTGAGGGGCAAAAGATAAATTTCTTCCTAATAGACATTTCAAATGGAATGTTTTTTATCTTCTGTGATTTTAGAAAGTGTGCTACATTTTGAAGGTTAAAAGCAAAATCAGTTTTACAATTCAGTGACAGTTCAATTTATATTTCTTGGCCATGATTTGATTTATTTTCAAGTTATATCAATAAGGTAGTTATAAAATAAAATATGTTCTATCCTTTATAGTCCCTCTGGTAACAAGTCTCATATTTTCATTATTTGAGCTGATTTTGTTCTTTTGCAGTTAGTCCTATGTGGATACTAGAAACACATGCATATTAGACATCCACCAACCATGTCAACTACTCTTATTTGTATACCATGTTGTAATTTACAAAGCACTTTTATATCTGTCTCCTCAAATCTTCAAATGACTCACTGAGATAGGTTGGATTAGGATTATAAACCCTCATTTATATTTTTTTACAAAGTTAATTTTGTATAATATTTTATTTTCACAGACAGTAGACATTTTAATTTGTCAACTTTTGTTGCATTAATTATAAAATAGCTGAACATTAATCATTGTTTGTCCAATATAAGCCCTTCAAATTTAACATGTCTAAAATTGTTCTCATTATCTTCCCAAACTGTCCATCTCTTGCTTACCCTCTACTTAACATATACCAAAGCTAATCATCCTTCTTTTGAGTGTTACTTAATTTGTCACTATTTTTCTAATTTTCCAATCTGAAAAATCTTATGTTTACTATGCCCTCCTGAGTCAAATCAGTTATCTGGTTCTAAAGCAGCTATATCAACAACAACAGCTGTGCATTTCACTCTTTCTTTTTTACTACCAATACCATAGTTTTATTGCAATAACTTTATACTTGCATTCCCAATCTTTTGTCTAGCTATTATCCATTTCTCACATTGACAAAAGCATCTTATAATATGTCACATTCATCATCAAATACCCTCAGTGATGAGCAGTACAAGTGTACAAATTAGTTTGAAGTCCAATGGGTTTCATTTTTTTCTTAAAGACTCAAACCTGGGTGTGTATGAATCTAAAGTGTGATTCTATCTAGCATAATATGCTGACTTTTTGATCTTCAGATTGAGTGAGGAACATAAAATTGAGACTTGAAGTTGTGAAAGAAGACTCTTAGCCCTTAGATTAAGGGTCACTAGCTAGCTCTTCTTGTTAGAGCATGCTAGTCCTTGAAAACCTCTGTGAATATCTCAGACTTAGCTTGTGGCTGGTAGATCTTAGTGGTCAAAGTTAGAACTCTTGCTCTAACCATAGTCTTATCCTTGGTCTCTCTTTTCTTGCCCTGCCCACTTCCTTAGACCAAGTATTAAAAACATTATTCAAATTTATTTTTAGTTATTTGTTGAACCTCATGAGAAACTACTAGAATTGTTTGTTTAGAAATTATGTGTCATAGTAGACAAATATTGGCTCTGTGTCCATACAAACCTAAGTAGGAGTTCTAGATCCTCTACTGGTTTTAAACTGGGGACAGGTCAATTGATCTAAGTTTTTGTTTTCTCCCCCAACATAAAAAAGTATACATTGGTATCTACTGACTGAAAATATATGCAATAATAAACATGCTGTTCAGAATTAGAAAACATTTAAATGTATTTACGTTTTACTATATAACAGTATATATATTATATATATGATACATTATTTTCTTTGTTTGCTGTTAATACTTGGTATATGCATGAAGTTTTGGGGTTTTGCCATAATTCTATAGTTACCTGAGATCCACAGTTTACTTATTTCTGTTAAAAAGACCACTAAGTGTCTTTCAGTATCTGTTATCACCTTATTATATGGCCAAATAACTTTTTGTTATGTGTTGGCCACATAACTGTCTCAATAATGATTTTATTCCATGACTTTTCATGCAGCTATGAGTGGCCATGTCACTAAATTATGACAAATATGATGTCAGCATAAGTAAAATATGCAACATCTGGGAATGCTAAAAAAAAAAAAAAAGCATGACCACTTCTTTATTTATCATCTGTTTCCTGCTGGCAGGAGTGCAGATATTATGTTTGAAGCTGGAGCAGCCATTTTGGGTCATAAATTGAAAATCTATATTGATTAAAGTAGACCAATGATACTGTGACTCTGGCACAATGATTATTGTGGAACACCCATAATGGTCTGATCCACCAACCTGGACTTTTATGTGAAAGAAATAAAGTTTAAGTCATTTGTCATTTTTATTTTATGTTTTCTGTTACAACAGTTGAACAAGATTCTAATTAATGCAATTGAAAACCACTTAAATAATGTACAGTATATAAAAGAGCTTATCAGTGTTGATGAGTTCTTGAAATTACTTAGGTCTGCTCCTCCCTTTTTTGAGCTAACTACCCTTGGGATTTTCCTATTATGATTTAATACTGTTGGGTGATAGACTTATGGGCCTCTGCAAGATCAGAAAATATCCCCTTTCTCCTAGGCAGTACATCTATCTGTATTATTTATTTTGACCTTCAAGAACATTTGTGCATAGCAGTTCTCTGAGAAGCCCTCTGCATTCTCTGTAACAGTATTTTTTATTAGAGTTTTTTTTTATTATTTGCTTCACTGAAAGTAATAAGCAGGCAGATTTGTGGTGCTACCTGTTCACATGTGTATTTAAGATAACATTGTGACTTCATAATGCTTCTTGTTATTCACAAGCTGATTAGATAGTGTTGAAACCAATGCAAAGTAACAGAAG
This sequence comes from Saccopteryx bilineata, assembly GCF_036850765.1. Taxonomy (NCBI): domain Eukaryota; kingdom Metazoa; phylum Chordata; class Mammalia; order Chiroptera; family Emballonuridae; genus Saccopteryx; species Saccopteryx bilineata. The sequence continues at coordinate 80,441,102 of NC_089502.1, forward strand.
TTGTTTTTTAATAGATTACAGTCAAGTATTATATAAAATTAAAAAAAAATATTCAGAACTAATGGAACATAAAGCATTCTCTTTTCCCAGTTAAATTATAGGTGGAATTCAACCATATCTGGATAGTAATGCAATATTCTGTTAGCTTTCTTTTTTAAATTTATTGATTTTCGTGAGAGAGAAAAAGGGAGAGACAGACAGACAGGAACATCGATCTCTTCCTGTATGTGCCATGACCAGAGATCAAACAAGCAACCTCTGTGCTTTGGGCCAACACTCAATCCAACTGAGTTCTTCTTCCAGGGAAGCTTTCAATTATAGTCCTTAACGACAGCTCTCTCTCACACTCTTTCTCTCTCTCTCTCTCTCTCATACTGAAATTAAGTGTTTAAATCAGAAGATAATCTAATTGACCAAACATTAAGTGCATTACATTATAAGGTATATATTCTCATATTTTAATATGCACATATAAATGCACTAGACTATTTAGAAAGCCAAAATCATCACATTTGAATCTAAAAGTTTAATTGTAAAAAGGTCTATTGGTTGGAGGTTGGAAACAATAAAATATCACCGTATCTCCTTGTTTTTATGTAATGCATTATTCCTTCAACTTTACAATGTTACTTTGAGGTATTTAATGATATTAACTGCTGCAATGAGATATCGTAAAGTTCTTTTTTCTTTATTAGGGTTGAGGATATTTATCTACAGCCAAACACTTAAAGAAATCTGAGCTTAATGTTCTACTTCTAACTGCAGTAGTGCTTCACTGTGGCACCTCCTCTACCTTGTTTAATATTCCAGAGACTGCTATGCCTGGCAAATAAAAGGCATGAAAAAGATAAAATTCACGTATAATTCATATATGGACCATATCTGTTATCAACTTAAATGTTAGTTAATAAAGGATTCAGGCCTCAATCAGAATTGACACAAGATGAATTTTCTCTGTTTTCTCCTTTAAAACAGAATTTGAATAGAAAATGAAGCAGTAAACCAATTGTATTTCCAATTTGTAGAGCTATAAAAACAATTCTCAGAGCCTAGGTTTACTTTCAGAGAAAGAAGTTTAAAAAAATGATATTTGGCTGTCACTGTAGGAAAATGTATAAATGATTTAATGGGCAATGCCAAAAAAATTAATATGTTGGCCATGAACTATTGCTGTAGGTTTCAGGGACAGAACTGACCAATCCTATTCAAGGACATAAAGAGAAGGCCATTATTATGAACACTGTGTTAAAAAAACATATTTAGCCTTGCATATCTGAATGGCTATGGTTTATTAAATACAAAACAAACCAAAACAAAAACAGCTTTAAAATGAAGCACTGTAATCACCATAAATATTTCTACTCATATATGTGGTAGAAAATACTTCAAAGCAACATGTTTTAGTGACACAAACATATTTCTCTCTTTAGATTTTTGGGTTTGAGAAAATTGCTCTTCTGCAAAGTAGTAATGTAGACATAAACTATTACTGGAACAAAGAGTGAAATTAACCCATATTCTGAAACTGTTGCTCAGCGAACTGTAGTGTAAAAAGGAGAGAGATCTTAACCTTCCTGATACAGTTGTTTTTGCTTGATTGTTTTCTTTGGAACTGAATACATAGGTGTATTGATGCATTTATGAAAAAGAAAATGTGATTATATACTTTATTAAACTCTAAGGTAGTTTGTTCTAGATCTCGTACTAGTTCATGCTATGTTTTTTTATCTTCATTTATTTATGTTTTTTTATTAAAAATAAAACTGTAGGGAGGCTAAGTTTGTCAAGCATACAGATTTTTATCTAGTTACAATATAAAAAAATAACCTTTTACAAATGTTCATTGGTGACTCTTAGTCATTTCCCTGTGAATCAACAAATTCATGCTGTTTACATGCTTACATGCTTCTATGTTCTTCCAACTTCCATGCCCAAAGAATTTTATATATAGGTACCGAGAAAGAGAGAGGAAAGAAAATCACATATAAAGAAATTTGAAAAATATTTGTCTTAATTTGGATCAAATTTAATGCCAGTTCACAAATATTTACTGAGCATCTATTATTTCCCTTACCCTGCTTGAGGTAAAAGATAGTTCTCTGACTTCAAGAGATACCAGTGTAAAGATGGTACAAAGTCTTCCAACCTTCTGTTCTTTGACAATTTACATTTTTTTGTTTTTTATAAATTAGATTGAATGGAATGACATAAGTCCATAAGAACACATAGATTTTAGGTAAACATCTTTATAGCATTTGAAATGTTGATTGTGTTGTTTTCCCATCACAGCAAGTCATTTTTAAAATTTACTGGATTTATTGAGGTAGGACTGGTTAACAAAATTATAGTTTTCAGGTGTTCAATTCTACAACACATCTCTGTTCATCCTCTAAGTCAAGTCTTTGTTCATCACTATTTATCCCCCCATACCCATCTCCATTCCTCATGGCATTTACCACATTCTTGTCTATGTCCATGAGTTTTTTCTCTTTTTTTTTTGCTCTACCCTTCCACCCTCTTCACTCAGCCCCCTCCCACAGCTGTCAGTCTGCTTTCTATTTATGAGTCTGTCTGTATTTTGCTTGTTAGTTAATTTATTAGATTTCACATATGAATAAAATCATATGGTACTTGTCTTTCTCTGACTGGCTTATTTCACTGAGCAAAATGCTTTCCCAGTCTACCAATGCTGTGGCAAAATGTAGGATTTCCTTCTTTTATATGGCTGTGTAGTATTTCATTGTGTAAATGCACCACTGTTTTATAATCCATTCATCTACTGATGAGCATGTGGGCTGCTTCCAAACCCTGACTATTGCAAATAATGCTGTAATAAACATAGAGGTGCATATATTCACTTATATATCTTAAAAGGGATAAATATCTAAAATTTATAAATAACTGATGAAACCAATGTACAGTTAGCGTTTTGGGTTTCTTTAGATAAATTACCAGAAGTGGAATAACTATGTCATAAAGCAGTTCAATGATTTGAGGTAATTCCATACCAAGAAAAAAAATCCATCCTGACCACATGGTGATGCAGTGACTAGAGCATTGACCTGAAATGTTGAGAACCCAAGTTCAAAATTTCAAGTCACCAGCTTGTGCATGAAGTCACCAACTTGAGCTTGGGTCACTGGCTTAGCTGGAGCCCTTCGATCAAGGCACATATGAGAAGCATTCAAAAAACAACTAAAGTGCCTCAACTATGAGTTGATGCTTCTCATCTCTCTCTTTCTGCCTGTCTGTCTGTCCCTGTGTGTCTGCCTGTCTCTCTCCCTCCAAAAATAAAAAATAAACAATCCAATTTAAAAAATAGGCAAAAGAACTGAATAAACAGTTCTTCAAAGAGGATGTACAGATGGACATATAAAAAGACTCCAACATCACTTATCATAAGATAAATGCAAATTAAAACTATAATAACCTATCATCTTATTCGTGCCAGAATGGCTATCAATAAAACAGCAAACATCAAATGCTGGTGAAGGTGTGGAGAAAAAAGAACCCTCTTGCACTGTTGGTGGGAATGCAGACTCATGAAACACTGTGGATAACAGTATGGCATTTTCTCAAAAAAATAAAAATGCCTTATGATGCAGTGATTCCACTTTTGGAAAATTATCTGGCCCTGGCCGGTTGGCTCAGGGGTAGAGCGTTGGCCTAGCGTGCGGAGGACCCGGGTTCGATTCCTGGCCAGGGCACACAGGAGAAGCGCCCATTTGCTTCTCCACCCCTCCGCCGCGCTTTCCTCTCTGTCTCTCTCGTCCCCTCCCGCAGCCAAGGCTCCATTGGAGCAAAGATGGCCCGGGCGCTGGGGATGGCTCTGTGGCCTCTGCCCCAGGCGCTAGAGTGGCTCTGGTCGCAACATGGCGACGCCCAGGATGGGCAGAGCATCGCCCCCTGGTGGGCAGAGCGTCGCCCCTGGTGGGCGTGCCGGGTGGATCCCGGTCGGGCGCATGCGGGAGTCTGTCTGACTGTCTCTCCCTGTTTCCAGCTTCAGAAAAATGGAAAAAAAAAAAAAAAAAAGAAAATTATCTGAAGAAATCCAAAACACTAACTGTGCATTGGTTTTGAAGGAGAAATGATTAGGTTTGAAAAGTTTCCCAATAAATATATATTCCCCTGTATGTATATAATGACTCTGTATTTATGCTAGACACTTGTGAGAATTAAAAACAAGCAGACAAAACAGAGTTGATGCCACTCTCTGGAATCTTATGGGATTATCATTGATTAAGCACTTCTACATAGAACCACATGTCAAGGAATTTCATTTTTCTTTCAGTAATTGCATAGAAAAAACTTCTAGTTAAAATTTATCACTTACAGCCTGACAAGGTGGTGGTGCAGTAGCTAGGGCATTGGACTAGAACGTTGAGGACCCAGGCTCAAAACCTCGAGGTCACCAGCTTAAGCGTGGGTTCATCTGGTTTGAGCAAGGCTCACTAGCTTGAGCCCAAGGTCGCGGGCTCAAGCAAGGGGTCACTCGGTCTGTTGTATCACCCCCCATCAAGGCACATATGAGATAGCAATCAATGAACAACTAAGAACTGATGCTTCTCATCTCTATCCTTTGCTATCTTTTTGTCCGTATCTGTCCCTGTCTGACTCTTTCTGTCTTTGTCACACACACACACACACACACACACACACACACACACACACACACACACAGTAACTTACTAAGACCTCCCATCTTTCAGTACTAAGTTATCCATATACTTTCATTCATTTAATTGGTACATATTTTTTTAAAGGATGTTTCTTTTTTATTATATATATTTTTTATTTTTATTATTTATTTATTCATTTTAGAGAGGAGAGGGAGAGACAGAGAGAGAGAGAGGAGAGACAGAGATAGAGAAGGGGGGAAGGAGCTGGAAGCATCAACTCCCATATGTGCCTTGACCAGGCAAGCCCAGGGTTTCGAACCGGCGACCTCAGCATTTCCAGGTTGATGCTTTATCCACTGCGCCACCACAGGACAGGCCTAATTGGTACATATTCTTGATGCAACTTGAATCAAATCCTGAGCATTTTATCTCTAGTCCATGATGTTAACTAGAAACATGCATTGTCCCTTTTATGTAATTAAAAGTGTAATTTTGTCTATAGAACTTATAAAAAAAATTTACAGTGAGGAGATCTAGGGTTAGACTATTATGTCAGTTAAATACTAGAAACTATCTGTAGCTGTCATTACTTAATACCCTTAAACAAGACCTCTAAAAATGTTTTTAAAAATCTATTTTATTATTGATAATGAACCATTTTGACAAGTTTATGAATTATTTTACATGTGTAAATATATATGCAATATATGTTTAAAATATTAAAAAATATATGATTTTCAGTCTACTCACTGTCCATCATAAAAGTAACCAATATTCTAAATTGTATTTTTCTAAAGATTATATACATTAAAGTATACAACATATTCTGATATATATATACTAAAATGATTACTAACATCAAACTAATTAATATATCCATCTTCTTACCCAATATGTGTGTGTGCATATATATATAGTTAAACACCTTACCATTAAATTTTGCATGAACTTGAATTCTGATATATATTTGTTTGACTTTACCTTTCTCAATCAATATTATATTTAGCAGTAAACATTGTGTGAAAGAATGAATATTTATTATTTTAAGCCACTGAGATTATGAAATTGTTATTACCACATCATTGCCCAGCATATATTAACTGATAAATATTGTCACTTTCCATTTTCTTAAGAACATAGAAGAGAATGGTGAATAAAAATAAACTTAAGAATGCAATTGCCTGAATAATTGACTTCATACTTATTTATTACAGTGAAGTCACTCAATCGAGTTTACCATATATGAAATCATATATATGGTTTCATATTTAGAAATAAAACTTTTTTGAATAATGGAAGGGTGTACCTGTAGCAACTCTTGAAAGAGATTATTCTAAAGTAATTAATTGGCTGTATTAGACTACTGAACAGAAATAGCTTTCAACACTATCAACCAGAAATCTTTGAGGCATTAAATGGGAAGGCTAACCTATAGCATAGGTACCATCTAATGTTCTTTCTGTTTCAGTTGGCTACCCCAAACTACTAATCTAAACAATCTTGAGAGACCTATCATAATGCTAAGGCTCCTGATTTCACAAACCATTTATTTTATAATATGAGCTCTCTAGGAATATCTGGAAGCCATTTTGTTTTGTCTCTGATAGTGGGGTTGAACATACTAAAGCCATATGGAGGCATCTGGTCCATGAAATACAAATCAAAACAAAAAGAACCTATTTTTATTAAAAATGTTTAAAAATAAATTTGGGGGGTTTCCATAAATCTTTGGCAGCAATATTAATGTTGAAAGAGGTATTCAAAACTTCTTGAAAATCATTTTAACTTGAAAAATGTTTTTATACATATACCATAAAAAGAAGATAATAATCAACAAATTAACAAATTACTGGTTGTCAGGGGTTCAGGAAGAGGTAGAGTAGAAGAAAAATTAATGTGGCTATAAAAAAGGCAATATAATAGATCCTTGTGATAATAGAACTGTTTTGTTATATGAATATATCAATGATATATAATATCATGATTTGTGATATATGTAGTTCTGCAAGATTTTTACCATGTGAACACTGGATAAGGAGTATATGGGAACTCTCTCTGTATTATATTTTACAACTGCATGTGAATCTAAATTATCTTTAAAAAGTTTAATTTTAAGAAATAAGTAACAGAGCATGACCAGTGGTGGTACAGTGAGTAGAAGACAGACTTGGGACACTGAGGTTTCAGGTTCAAACCCCCCTGACGTCTCTGGCTTGATCATATATTCATTTGGCTTGAGCACAGAGTTCCCAACTTGAGTGTAGGATCATCAAAATGTTAGCATATGTTAATATATACTTGCACTTATAGCCCAAAGGTCAGTGCCTTGAAGTTTCAGGTCCCTGGTTTGAGCCCAAGGCCATTGGTTTGAACAAGGGATCACTGACTAAGCTTGAGTCCTCTGGTCAAGGCTCGTTAGAAAAACAGTCAATGAGAACTAAAGTGACACAACTATAAATTGATGTTTTTCATCTTTCTTCCTCTATCTCTCTCAAGAAAAAAAAGTTTTAATGTGTTAGACAACATAACGAACTCAACAAAAGCATGATGTGGATATTAAAAATTTTATACCTTAAAAAAAGGCTATTAACAAGAGAATGTTTCTATTTCTGTAATCACCTATGAAATCTTGACTGGAGAACTCATTTAGCTAACCTTATACCTAGGGGTTATTTTTATATTTTCCTAGTTAAAAATTGAGTTGCTTCAAATAACATTTCAAGAAACTGTAATGTGATAATGCTCACACATATAAAATTATTTCTCCTCATTTTTAAGATAATTAACAAATATCTCATTAAGTACAAAAAACTTGACAGATTCAGAAGACCCTAAACATTCTGAGTTCTCAGAAGACAAAGTCATATTCATTTCAGATTAGTTTTAGAAAAACAATCATGTAAGGAGAAGTAATACCCTCAGAATTACAAAACAATTTCTCAATGGGAAATTGAAGGAGGAGGGGTAAATTTGAGGTTGGCCAAAAACAAATTGAAAGTTATATGGAAGCTGAATCCATAGAAATGTGACCTACAGTCCATTTCTTAGTCTGCCAATTCCTAGTGAGCACCTATAGTGTTCTAGGTCCCCTACAAAGCACTTGAAGCATTTACAGCTTTGCTACACAGAGAGACAGAGAAATGTAAAGGCTTATTTGTTCAACAAATGCTTATTGAATGCTCTCCTTAGTCCAGACACTGTTTCTGGGGTTGGAGAGACAGAGTGAAGAAAATGGACAAAAATTTCTGTCTTGCGACCACATTACAATTGGGAAGAGACTAATGACAAGTGTGTGTATGTATGTGTGTGTATGTGTAGAAATATATCTCTATCTTTATATTTACATCAATATATCTGTATGTATATCTACATCTGTACATTATGGAAAATAGAACTATAAATCAGAGTGACATTTAAGCAGAGACCTAATGGACATGAGAGTGTAAGCCATGTTGCAATAGTGGTGGGGTGAGACAACATTCCATAGGAAACAGAAAGTTCAAAGACTTTAAAGAACATGTGTGCTTACTATAGTATTCAGGTACAGCAGAGTCAGTGGGGCTTACTATAGTATTCAGGTACAGCAGAGTCAGTGGGTCTGACTAGAGAATTTTCTAGCATGGTAAATGTTTTTAAATTCCAAAATTTCTAAACCAAAGAACTCTATACACTTTCATCCATACTCATTAATTCAATATCTCAGTTTCATTGGTCTGTCCCCTCCCTATCTTCCTCTGTCACCTCAGCACCTGGTCATATAATTTAGCCTCTCCTATCTTGTGGCCATGACCTTCTCCTGGTCCCTTTTCAAATGTACTTGCTTGGTGTGTTTTCAGAGGCTATTTGGTTTAGTTACCCCTCTTGGACTCCAGGCCTTGTCTATCACCCACAAGACTTGCTAGAGGGTCCCAGGCAATTATTTACTTCATAAGTTTATTGTGAGACCAAAAGGAGATTAGCATTAGGAGAAAGCAGAGAGGAAAGCAGAGAGAGGCCACGTGGAGGAGGCCAGGAGAAGCAGCCAAGATGGCGGAGTGTTGAGTGAGAAGCCAGTTTGTGCAGTTTGTTCAGGGAGAAGGAAGGAGATGGGGAAAAGAGGTGAATAAGTCTGGTGAGCTAGAAACCTTTGATTCTAGGAAACTCGAATAAGTCAGTAGCTTTGTGAGCACTGAATGTGAGTGGGTTTTGGAGCCCAGCATGTGTTTTTTACTTGCCCGCCGGGTGCAAGCTAGGATTAAAGACAATGGCCCATCAGTTTTTGGCTCCGGTGTTTCTTTACCGACTGTCCGAATCCAATGCGAACCTGCATGGGCCAGGTGGCTGTGATAGTAGCCCTGGCCTTGGCTACTGGCTTTACACAGTGGAACCAAAAAGTTAGGCCATTCCGTTTACTAAAGTTTTGTACTGGCAGACAAGCAAACAGGAAGGGAAGATCACTAATCTCTTCATTCAGAGCTCCCTAAACCCTCACACATTCTCTGGTTCCACAACTCAGACAATTTTCTCATGTTCCTCCTGGAATCAGAGGTTCCCACCAGCTTCAGCAGAGCTCCCAAAGCCCTTCTGCTCTGGTTCCAAATCTGCACTCCTCCTTCTCTTCCTGCAAAACCTAGGCTGGGGATGCCTGGTCAAGGCACATATGGGAGTTGATGCTTCCAGCTCCTCCCCCCCTTCTCTCTTTCTGTCTCTCCTCTCTCTCTCTCCTTCTGTCTCTCCTTCTCCTCTCTAAAATGAATAAATAAATAAAAAATTAAAAAAAAAAACAAAAAACCTAGGCTGGGGAAAATCCCTTCTCCAGCAAACACTAGCAATACAATGCCCCTCCCAAGCAGGAAAGTAATCTGGAATTTGCAATCTGCTGCCCTGAGGGCAAGCACCACTGCCTTTTATAGACTATATAAACATGGCACTACCCAGGCCAATGCAAAATATTAAGTGAGAAAATTCAAAAAACACATTTTACAAACTTATTTGCCCAACATTTTACCTGTTGGTCAAATATGTTTGTAAATATGATATATATGTTTGCTTGGTTATAGTTTGCATTGGGTGTGGGAAACAGGCTGTAAGCAAGCAGGGTCCTTATAGCCTCAGGCTTATTTTTAAGACTAAGCTTTTCCTACCCTTTTAATACTAAGATCTTTTCAAAACTAAGCTTTTCTCCACACCCTTGACTGTTGCAGATGTGAAGTGGTGCACTCTTATGAGAAATCCCATTTATGCCTCAGATAAGTGGCTTTGTATCAGAGACTTCCTTATTTGTATTAGACTAAAGGTTTTGACTTCTACACTATAAAAAAGAGAGCAGAGAAAGGCCATGGGGAGGAGAGGAGAAGCAACCAAGATGGCAGAGTGCTGAAGGAGAAGACAATTTGTGCAGAGTTTGTGCAGAAAGAGGGAGATGGAAAACAGAGGTGAATAAGGCTGGTGAGGTACAAACCTTTCATTCTAGTAAACTCAGATAAGTCAGTGGCTTTGGGAACCCTGAATGGAAAGGGAAGGGTTTCACACTGTGTGTATTTCCTGCACTCCAAGTGCAAGCTAGGATTAAAGATAATGGCCCACCAGTTCTTGGCTCCATTGTTTCATTACCATCTGTCCGAATCAAATGCAAACCTGCATGGGCCAGGCAGCTGTGAAGGTGGCTGCGGCTACTGGCTTTATACTGCCCCTTTTGCTCCCTTTACAATCTACAACAGAGATATTTCTGTGCAAAAAATAAGATACACTACATAAACAAACTATAGTAACAACAGAAGTTATACAATTTCAACAATTACAAAAGTGCCCTTCACAATGTCTTTCTGAGCACTTTGCCAAAATTGCAAAGTAGAGGCCTATCTCTAAGCCACTACCCCATGGTAGGTGGGTGTTGGTCAAATAAGTGTTTAAATATAACATACATGTTTGCTCGCATTGGGTGTGGGAGATAGGCTGTAAGCTGGCAAAATCATTATAGCCTAAAGTTTAGTTTTAAAACTAAGTTTTCCCCCACACCTTTGATTGTTGCATGATAGGGGGTGGTACACTTTTATGAGGAATTCCATTTATGCTTCATATAAATGCCTTTGTATATTGTATTAAAGGTTTTGATTACTACATTATAAAATGGGGACAGACCAAAGGCTTGCTCTTTCTTGGTTCCTGCTATCACCATTATTGGAGCCTCCCTGATCCCTTGCCCTCTATGGGAAAAGCAGGTTTTCTGCTTCTCCCTTGGCTTCTCTTGTGGCTTGCCTGTCTTGTGAGGATCCAGCAAACAGAATGCCCCACCATCCTCCAACTCCACCATTTCTTTTTTTCAATTTATTCATTTTTAGAGAGGAGAGACAGAGAGGGAGAGAGAGGAGAGAGAGAAGGGGGGAGGAGCTGGAAGCATCAACTCCCATATGTGCCTTGACCAAGCAAGCCCAGGTCCACCATTTCTTTACTGTCTGCCTGAATTCAATAAGATCCTCCATGTGAATGGCCACAATGGCAGCCCCTGTCCTAACAACTAGTGTAGTTTTCAGCAGGATTTGGAGATCAGTATGGGTTCGCCACCCTTGAAGGGTGGGGTAGAGAACTGGTTGCTGTTCTGGCTTCCCATTGCTGTCCTTTTAAGGGCTGTGGGCTGCATGTTTTTTAATCAAGAGAAAACCAGGAGTTCTGTGTGAGAAGCTGCCCAAGGTCAAAAGCTTCAGTATGAATTGCAAATTGAACTGCAGAAAAGGCTAGAATTGGAATGAGCACTGGAGAAGGAATTACAGGTTCACAAATTGTGGTTTGTCCTAGTAGCAGAACATTTTCATTAATAGTTATTGGAGAAACAACTGTAGATTCAAGAGCTCGATTCTCAGTTTTTCTGGCCAAAAGCCAGCAGCCACAGGAGCCTATGTTGTAAAGTACCCATACCTCAATTCCACGGGTTTACATAGAGACACTAAATCCAGATAAATTTTTAAGGATTTTATTAAAGGAGATTTATTAAATATGCCAACCACATATGACTAACACAGAGCAGTTGCAGACCCAAGTCCTGAGTGCCAAATACATTTCAGAGGCTGATAATATACCCTTGATTACATACAGGCTGGGGGGAGCATGACATCATGGCACAAGCTTATAACATTTGTTTGGGGAATCCATAGAGACATTAAAACTTTCAAGGTAATACAATCAAAGATATTTACAAATCTTTTAGTATCTATCTCCCCTCCTTTTCCTAGAGGTATGTTACTCTCACGATTCCAGGAAGAGAGGAGGAACCACAATCGATGTAAGGTGGTATGTAAATTCTGTCTCTTATTGAAAGAGAAGAAGTTCCTCAGTTAACTTTTATTTTAGATTTAAAACTAAATGACCCATGTACTTGCAAGCTAGAAACCTCTACATTCTTATCCCTCTCCTCCCCAAAGGAAGGACAAGACAGTAAAGTCTGACCTTTCCTATTAAAATATCAATATTAATTTTTCAGCTTTTTGGTACTTTAGGACACCTAAAAGGTCATCAAAAAAGCAGCAGCATCCATGTCAGTGGATTGACGTTGAGTCAGCAGGACCAGGAGCTTGCAACTGCTCTTCTGAGGATAAGAAGGCTCAGGTGAAACTGCCATATGCACACTGAGAGCCCAACCAGTGGTTGCCATGAAGGTAAAAACCCAGCAGTAAAGAGTCCCTCAGGGACAGCCACAGCCTCCTCCTGTCCAGGTAATGGAACACTATGATCTGGCCCTACACGCAGGCAGAGCTGATGGAGTTGGGGGCACAATTTAGGCAGAAACCTACTGAATCCCTGGTAGCCTGGTTACTACGATTATGGGACATAAAGGTGGATGGCATCATGCTCTCTGGAACAGAGATGGAGAAATTGGCCACCATTACCACACACTCCTTTTTGAGTGAGCATCTTCAGAACTGCCATGGCAACCCAGGAGACCATACCCTATTATAATGGGTGATGGACACCATTCGAATGGTCTGGCAGAATGCTGGAGAATTGCCAGGGGCAGTGAGTCAGTGGTAGTGCAACAGTGAGTTAGTAAAGGTCCTTCAGGAACTAAGTATGAAGAACTCTGTTTTCAACCCTGGGTCTCATGGGTCAGACAAGGAAAGGTTTATGGCAAAAATGAGAAACTTTGTCCTTGCTAGCATCCCATCAGCCCTTTTTGGGTCACTTGTGGCTATCTTGGGCCTCTATGTGGGGCAGCCCATCAATGCAGTTACACAGATGGTAGCAGATTTGGGAGAGCTGAAGGCCACTTGGGATCACATAAAGCAGTGAGGGCTGCTGCCTATGTTGTCCCCCCAACTAACAAGGGAAACAGGTCTATATAGGTTACCAAAACACAGATGTGGGTAAATTTGTTTGCGGCTGGAGCAGATAAGAGGAAATTGGATGGCCAGTCTAATAAAATTCTTCTGGAGCTTTGATGGTAGCTTAAACCAGAACAGAAGTTCCAGCCACTGAGATGAAAGGCCCCAGCAGCTACCAATAAAAATTTGGTGTGCAGGCAGCTTGGTTACAAGAGTATATGATAGAGACGGCTGAGGCAGAGGAGAATTCCCAAGACACATTGTACCAGTTTGAATAGGAAAAGGGCCAATGGACCTGTCTAACAAGAATGAGCAGGACCAAAGGCCACATGTGGAACTATTTACCAGTCTCCTTCCAACGTACAATGAGTGTTGGCCTTGATGGATACAGGTGCAGAATGTTTTCTCCTCTATGAAAACCCAGAGCGGTTTGCTGGTACCTCAGTGGCCATTGACAGTTATGGGGGCCAAACTGTTCAAGTGAAGCCAATAACTATTCCATTGGGGATAGGAAGACTGCCTCCTAAGCCATATAATGTGTATGTATTGTAGTAAAGTACCAGAATGCTGCAAAATTAATATTTATATTTTAGGAGGAAAGGTCAGGCTTTCCTGTCTAGTTCTTCCTTTGTGGAGGAGAGGTAGAAGAATGTAGAAGTTTCTGGCTTGCAAGAACAATGAGTCATTTAGGTTTAAATCTACAATAAATTTTAACTGAGAAACTTCTTCTCTTTCAGTGGGAGACAGAATTTACATACCACCCTACACTGATTGAAGTTCCTCCCCCCTTCCTGGAACTTGAGAGTAACATACTCCTAGGCAAAGGAGGGAAGATGAACCCTAAAATATTTTTAAACATCTTTAATTATTACCTTAAAAGTCTTAATATTTCTGTGTATCCCCTAAACAAATGTAAGCTTGTGCCATGAAGTCATGCTCTCCCCTGCCTGAGTGTGATCAGGGTATATAACCAGCCCCTGAGATGTATTTGGTCTACATGATTTGGATCTGCAACTGTGCCATGTCAGCCATATGCAGCCGGCATATTTAATAAATCTCCTGCTTTAATAAAACTCCTCAAAATTTATCTGGACTTGGTGTCTCTATGTAAACCCACAGAATTGAGATATGGGTACTTTACAACATTTGGTGCCCAGTGGGGGCTATGGTGTTTCACATCACTGGGTACAGACACCCTGAATCAAATGGTTTCTCAAAGGAGCTGCCTAGCCCCACTTGAATCTCAAGGAGAGGTGCCACCTCAGACGTTTTCAGGGGTTCCGGTTTTCCTATGGGTCCAAACAGTTTTTCAGTAGATGCCTCCCTGTTCCCAAATTTGACAATTTGGACAATTTGGCAGAAAAATCAAGGAGGTAGGTAAGGCAACTCTTTTGCTTTACTGAATTCTGGCTTTCCCCTGAATTCTTACTTTTGCTTTTCTGTTTGGGACTGGTAGTGGTCAATTTGTTTGGGACTAGGGTGTAGGTAAAGCAGATTTGTGGCTTTACTGAGTTGTAACTCTGGTAATTTATAGGTAAAACAAATCCTTTACTTTACTGAGTTGTAATTCCAGAGGTGTGTAGATGAAACAAATCTTCTGCTTTGCTGAGTTGAAACTTTGGAGGTGTGTAAGTAGGGCCAATCTTCTCCTTTGTTAAATTGAAACTAATCTATCTGGATAGGACTCTGCAAAACCGAGACTTTGGTGGGGAGTTTGTTGGTCCTGCCTTAGGATTATCTGGGATGCATCTGGTTGTACTCTGAAAAGCGGGCTTCTGGAGATGTCTATTTGTGTTTGCATTTAGTCATGCTCTAGAAAGACAATTAGTGGGAACTGATTTGTCCAGGTTGACCAGTTCTGCCTCGGGCTTTCAGAGACATCTATTTTTGTTTTCACAATTGTACATTTGTTTATGCTCTAGGAAGACAATTAGGGGGGACTGAGTTGAGACTTCAAACTTTCAGAGGCATCTAGTTGTGTTATGCTCTCAGAGAAAGACCTGAATGGAGACACCATTTGCCAGAATTCAGTAAAGCAAATGGTGGTGTCATATTTTGTAGTGCTCTTGGGAAGAAACCTGAGTGGGGACTGAGGTAATACTGAGCTGATTAGTTCCACTTCAGGAATTTCAGGGGCACCTCTGATTTTGTCGAGACCTCATTCTTTGCTTTCATCGTTTCTGTCTGAAACACCTGAGCTTGAGTCTCAAGTCCTTTCAGGGACACACCCTGCAAGCACATGAGAGCCCACTAGGGGGAAACCTTCCCTCGTCTATGGAGCTTTGTCTTTGTTTTTCAGAAAAGTTAAAATAAATAAAGAGTGCTCACTATTTTTTTTATGAGAAGGCTTTGTTTAATGATTAAATGTGTCTGTTTTTAAGGCCTGGTTTGAATATTTGTGTCAAAAATTAGAGGTTTCTGACTAGAAGGCAATCTTAAATGGTGAACTGTTTATTCTCTCTTTTTTTTAAATTAATTTTACTAGGGTGGCATCAATAAATTGGGATACATATGTTCAAAGAAAACATGTCCAGGTTATCTTGTCAATCAATTATGTTGCATACCCATCGCCCAAAGTCAGATTGTCCTCCGTCACCTTCTATCTAGTTTTCTTTGTGTTCCCCCCTTCCCCTTTTAATCTCCCTCCCCCCATAACCAACATACTCTTATAAATGTCTCTTAGTCTCATTTTTATGTCCCACCTACATATGGAATAATGCAGTTCTTAGTATTTTCTGATTTACTTATTTCACTTCGTAAAATGTCATCAAGATCCCACCATTTTGTTGTAGATGATCCAATGTCATCATTTCTTATGGCTGAGTAGTATTCCATAGTGTATATGTGCCACATCTTCTTTATCCAGTCTTCTATTGAAGGGCTTTTTGGTTGTTTCCACGTCTTGGCCACTGTGAACAATGCTGCAATGATCATGGGGCTGCATGTGTCTTTACATATCAATGTTTCTGAGTTTTGGGGGTATATACCCAGTAGAGGGATTGCTGGGTCATAAGGTAGTTCTATTTTCAGTTTTTTGAGGAACCACCATACTTTCTTCCATAATGGTTGTACTACTTTTCATTCCCACCAACAGTGAATGAGGGTTTCTTTTTCTGCATAGCCTCTTATTCCCTGTCTTGTTAATAACGAATCTAACAGGAGTGAGGTGGTATCTCATTGCAGTTTTTATTTGCATTTCTCTAATAACTAATGAAGATGAGCATCTTTTCATATATCTGTTGGCCATTTGTATATCTTCCTAGGAGAACTGTCTGTTCATGTCCTCTTCCCATTTTTTATTGGTTTGTTTGTTTGTTGTTGAGTTTATGAGTTCTTTGTTGTATATTTTGGATATTAGGCCCTTATCTGAGCTGTTGCTTAAAAATATCATTTCCCATTTAGTTGGCTGTTTGTTTATTTTGTTGTCAGTTTTTCTTGCTGAGCAAAAACTTCTTAGTCTGATGTAGTCCCATTCATTAATTTTTGCCTTCACTTCTCTTGCCTTTGGAGTCAAATTCATAAAATGCTCTTTAAAACCCAGGTCCATGAGTTTAGAACCTATGTCTTCTTCTATGTACTTTATTGTTTCAGGTCTTATATTTAGGTCTTTGATCCATTTTGAATTAATTTTAATACAAGGGGACAAACTGTAGTCGAGTTTCATTCTTTTGCATGTGTCTTTCCAGTTTTCCCAGCACCATTTGTTGAAGAGGCTTTCTTTTCTCCATTGTGTGTTATTGGCCCCTTTATCAACAATTACTTGACCATATATATGTGGTTTTATTTCTGGACTTTCTATTCTGTTTCATTTGTCCGAGTGTCTATTTTTCTGCCAATACCATGCTGTTTTTATTGTCATGGCTCTATAATATAGTTTAAAGTCAGGTATTGTAATTCCCCCAGCTTCATTCTTTTTCTTTAGGATTGCTTTGGCTATTCGGGGTTTTTTATACTTCCATATAAATCTGATGATTTTTTGTTCTATTTCTTTAAAAAATGTCATTGGAATTTTGATGGGAATTGCATTAAATTTGTACATTGCTTTCGGTAATATGGCCATCTTGACTATATTTATTCTTCCTACCCAAGAACAAGGAATATTCTTCCATCTCATTATATCTTTTTCAATTTCCCTTAACACTGATTTGTAGTGTTCATTATATAGGTCCTTTACATTCTCTGTTATGTTTATTCCTAGGTATTTTATTTTTTTGTTGCAATCATGAAGAGGATTATTTTTTTGAGTTCGTTCTCAAATGTTTCCTTGTTGGCATATAGAAAGGCTATGGACTTTTGTATGTTAATTTTGTATCCTGCGACCTTAGTGTATTGGCTTATTGTTTCTAGTAGTCTTCTTGTAGATTCTTTGGGGTTTTCGATGTATAGGATCATATCATCTGCAAAAAGTGATATCTTTACTTCTTCTTTTCTGATATGAATGCCTTTTATTTCTTTCTCTTGTGTGATTGCTCTGGCTAGAACCTCTAGCACCACATTAAATAAGAGTGGAGAGAGTGGGCAACCCTGTCTTTTTTCTGATTTAAGTGGGAAAGCCTTCAGTTTTGTGCCATTTAATATGATGTTAGCTGATGGTTTATCATATATGGCCTTTATCATGTTCAGATATTTTCCTTCTATAACCATTTTGTTGAGAGTCTTAAACATAAAATTGTGTTGTATTTTATTGAATGCCTTTTCTTCATCTATTGATAAGATCATGTGGTTTTTGATCTTTGTTTTGTTGATATGGTGTATTATGTTAACCGTTTTACGTATGTTGAACCATCCTTGAGATTCTGGGATGAATCCCACTTGATCATGATGTATTATTTTTTTAATATGTTGTTGTATTCGATTTGCTAGTATTTTGTATAGTGTTTTAGCATCTGTATTCATTAGAGATATTGGTCTGTAGTTGTTTTATTGTGTGTGTGCTGTCCTTGCCAGGTTTCGGTATGAGGGTTATGTTGGTTTCATAAAATGTGTTTGGAAGTATTGCTTCCTCTTCAGTTTTTTGAAAGACTTTCAGTAGAATAGGAACCAAGTCTTCTTTGAATGTTTGATAGACTTCACTAGTATATCCGTCTGGGCCTGGACTTTTTTTTTGGGGGGGGGTTTAATAGTTTTTTGTATTTCATCCGTAATGATTGGTCTGTTTAGGCTTTCTGCTTCTTCTTGACTCAGTCTAGGAAGGTTGTATTGTTCTAGGAATTTATCCATTTCTTCTAGATTGTTGAATTTAGTGGCATAAAGTTTTTCATAGTATTCTACAATAATTCTTTGTGTAGCTATGATGTCCGTGGTGATTTCTCTTTCATTTTGGATTTTGTTTATTTGAGTTCTTTCTCTTTTTTCCTTGGTAAGTCTTGCCAAGGGTTTGTCAATTTTGTTGATCTTTTCAAAGAACCAGCTTCTCTATTAATTTTTTCTATCGTTTTTCTGTTCTCTGTTTCATTTATTTCTGCTCTGATTTTTATTATCTCCATTCTTCGGCTGGTTTTGGGTTATTTTTGTTCTTCTTTTTCCAGTTCCTCAAGGTGTGAAGTTAAGTGGTTCACTTGGGCTCTCTCTTGGTTGTTGATGTATGCCTGAAGTGATATGAACTTCCCTCTTATCACTGCTTTTGCTGCATCCCACAGATTCTGATATGTCATATTGTCATTTGTCTGTGTATATCTTTTGATCTCTGTGCTTATTTCTTCTTTAACCCATTCATTTTTTAAAAGTATTTTGTTTAGTTTCCGCATTTTTGTGGGATTTTTTTCCTCTTTTTTGCAGTTGAATTCTAGTTTCAAGGCTTTATTATCAGAAAATATGATTGGTACAACTTTGATTTTTCTGAATTTGCTGAGGTTATTTTGGTGGCCCAACATATGGTCAATTTTTGAGAATGATCCATGTACACTGGAGAAATATGTACACTCTGTCACTTTGGTATGAATTGTCCTGTAGATGTCTATCATATCCAGGTGCTCTAGTGTTTTGTTTAAGGCCACTATATCTTTATTGATTGTCTGTTTGGATGACCGATCTAGAGCCGTCAGCAGTATATTGAAGTCTCCAAGTATGATTGTATTTTGTCAGTTTTTGTTTTAAGGTCAATAAGTAGCTGTCTTATATATTTTGGTGCTCCTTGGTTTGGTGTATATATATTAAGAATTGTTATGTCTTCTTGATTCAGCATCCCCTTAATCACTATGAAATGGCCATTTTTGTCTCTGAGTACTTTTGCTGTCTTGTAGTCGGCATTATCAGATATGAGTATTGCTACGCCTGCTTTTTTTTGGATGTTATTTGCTTGGAGTATTGTTTTCCAGCCTTTCACTTTGAATTTGTTTTTATCCTTGTTGCTTAGATGAGTTTCTTGTAGGCAGCATACAGTTGGATTTTCTTTTTTAATTCATTCTGCTACTCTGTGCCTTTTTATTGGTGAGTTTAATCCATTTACATTTAGTGTAATTATTGACACTTGTGAGTTCCCTATTGCCATTTTATAGATTGCTTTCTGTTAGTTTTGTGTCTTGATTCTTCTCTTTCGTTTTTCTATCTTTTTTTGTATTTTTCTGAAGCTGGAAACGGGGAGAGACAGTCAGACAGACTCCCGCATGCGCCCGAGCGGGATCCACCCAGCACGCCCACCAGGGGCAACGCTCTGCCCACCAGGGGGTGATGCTCTGCCACTCTGGGGGCGTCGCTCTGCCACGACCAGAGCCACTCTAGCCCCTGGGGCAGAGGCCAAGGAGCCATCCCCAGCGCCCGGGCCATCTTTGCTCCAATGGAGCCTTGGCTGCGGGAGGGGAAGAGAGAGACAGAGAGGAAGGGGGGGGGTGGAGAAGCAAATGGGCGCTTCTCCTATGTGCCCTGGCCGGGAATTGAACCCGGGTTCCCCATACGCCAGGCCGACGCTCTACCGCTGAGCCAACCGACCAGGGCCTATCTTTTGTTTTTGTTTGGTTGTATTCTATACATCTTTCCTCTGTTGCTATCTTTTTTAAATCATGTGCTTTTGTGGTGGTTTTTTTCAAGGGTGGTTACCATTAAGTAATGAAAAGGGTTCCTACCCTGTTCATTGTAGTGCACTATCTTGTGAGTACTTTTGCACTCCATCATCCTTTGCTACTCTTAATCTCCGTCCTCTCCCCCTTTTTTTGTTGTTGTCACAGTTTAAATTTGGTTTTATTGTTTTCTTGGTGGAGCTTTTACTTGTGGTTTTGTTTTGTTTTGTTCTTTTTATCTGGTTGGAAAACCCCCTTTAGTAATTCCTGGACTGGGATTTTCTGATGATAAATTCCTTCATCTTTTTTGTATCTGTGAATGTTTTTATTTCTTCTTCATATTTGAAGGATAGCTTTGATGGGTATAGTATTTGGGGCTGAAAGTTCCTCTCAGGACTTTAAATATTGGGGTCCACTCTCTTCTAGTTTGTACAGTTTCTGTTGAGAAATCTGATGATAATCTAATGGGCTTTCCTTTATATGTTGTATTCTTCTTTTCCCTGGCTACCTTGAGAATATTTTTGTTGTCATTGGTTTGTGTCAATTTCATTATGATGTGCCTTGGAGTAGGTTTGTTGGGGTTAAGAAAACTTGGTGTTCTGTTTGCTTCTTGAATTTGAGGCTTTAGTTCTTTCCACAGGCTTGGGAAGTTCTCATATATTATTTGTTTGAATATGTTCTCCATTCCATTTTCTCTCTCTTCTTCCTCTGATATACCTATATTCTTATGTTATTCTTTTTGATGGAGTCAGACAATTCCTGTAGGGCTTTCTAATTTTTTTAAATTTTTTTTTTGTATTTTTCTGAAGCTGGAAATGGGGAGAGACAGTCAGACAGACTCCCGCATGCGCCCAACTGGGATCCACCCGGCACGCCCACCAGGGGCAACGCTCTGCCCACCAGGGGGCGATGCTCTGCCCCTCCGGGGCGTTGCTCTGCTACAACCAGAGCCACTCTAGCACCTGGGGCAGAGGCCAAGGAGCCATCCCCAGCGCCCGGGCCATCTCTGCTCCAATGGAGCCTTGGCTGCGGGAGGGGAAGAGAGAGACAGAGAGGAAGGAGGGGGGGTGGAGAAGCAAATGGGCGCTTCTCCTATGTGCCCTGGCCGGGAATCAAACCCGGGTCCCCCACACGCCAGGCCGACGCTCTACCGCTGAGCCAACCGGCCAGGGCCTAATTTTTTTTAATTTTTGAGTCTCTTTATTCTTCTCTCTGTTGTGCCTCAAGTTGCTTGTCTTCTATTTCACTAATCCTACCTTCTATCTGGCCTGTTCTATTAGCTAAGCTTGTTACCTCGTTTTTCAGCTCATGTATTGAGTTTTTCATCTCTGTTTGATTTGTTTTTATAGTTTCAATTTCCTTGGTAATATATTCTTTGTGTGCACTGAGTTGTTTTTTGAGCTCTCTAAATTGCCTTTCTGTGTTTTCTTGTATATCTCCGAGTATTTTTAGG
Source organism: Saccopteryx bilineata (assembly GCF_036850765.1). NCBI lineage: Eukaryota > Metazoa > Chordata > Mammalia > Chiroptera > Emballonuridae > Saccopteryx > Saccopteryx bilineata. The sequence continues at coordinate 80,462,463 of NC_089502.1, forward strand.
ATTTCTATTTTAAATTCTCTGTCTTTTAGCTCCAAGGTTTCCAATATATTAAACTTTTCTCCATAGATTCTTCCTCATCTATCTATGCTACCTCTCTGTCTTTTGTATAATGATATTCTATTTCCTTTTCCTTAATAGCATCTGAGGGTGGTTTTGTTGATAATATTAATGAGAATTAATAAAGAATAAAAAGTTAAAAAATAAGAATGAAAAAGAATTAAAAATTTTTTATTCCCCCTCTTTTTTTTCCCTCTCCTCTTTTCTCCCCTCTTTCTTGAGAAAATCTTGTGGTGAACTGTGAATTATATTGTGCAAATAGAACAAAAACTACTTATAATTGAGGGCCTGAGTTGGGGAGAAGTGATAAAGGTGCAAAAAAAAGAAGGTATGGACCCACAAAATGCAAAAAAGGAAAAAATTTGGGTCAGGAATAAAATGATTTGCTTTTAGGTGATGGTTGACTAAGAGATATGATGAGAAGAATAAGAGGGAAACAGGAAAAAGGAAAAATATTTAAAAATTACCACTGTATTTAGTGGAGCAAGAACTAAATAAAATGGAGAGCCAGGGTTGGGAACATTGTTAGTGAGTTAAAAAAGCAAATAAAAAACCCCCAAAATGCCTCAAAGATAAATTTCAGTCCCAGATAAAATAATTTGTTCGTGATTGAGAATTGAATGAGAGCAAAAGTAAAGGAGAAAAGAAGAAACTAATATAGAGGGAGAGAAAAACACAAAAAGAAGAAAAAAGAATAAAAGCAGAGAGAGAGAGAGAGTTAAGGGTTTTGGAGTGCAACACTCATAGATAGAAAGGAAGAAGAAAGAAAAGATAATGGTAGATGTAACACTTATGGGTAGTGTAATTCAAGGTGAGTAGAGAGTAATACCAGCAGAGAATTAATTGACCAAATTGGAAGAGAAAAAGAATAATCAAAACAAGAAGATAAGAGAAACAAACAAAGAAATATAATAAAATGGGATAGGTTATAAAGTCTGTGGATTATTCTTGATTTGGAGAGATTATCTTCTTGCTTTTTCTTTTCTCTCCCTCTTCCTCGTCGGTGACTCTGTACCACGGGTTCTACCCCCGTGGCACGCTTAGGTAGAGGTTTGCAGTTGATAAGTCTCTATGGCGATGTCATATATTGGGCTTCAGTCTCCTTGGCAGTGGATGCTCATAGCATTTGTTGGCTCCGCCAATGAGAGAGTCTGTGTTCCTGGAGCCTCTCTCCTAGTCTTTCCTTCCTGAATTAGTAGCCTGAGGATCCAGCTATGGGGTGCTGTTGCCTCTGCCTGGAGAGTAAGAGGCTCAAAGAGCTGGCAAATCCTCACTCTATTCCCACTCAGCACAGGGCTCTGGGTAAGGCTCAATCAGTCAGAGCCCCTAGCATAATCAGGCAGGGCTTCAGCCCACACAAAGACCTCTGACTCTGCCCCTCTGTCCGGGAACATGGGTGCCTACTCCAAGGGGAATCTCTCGCCCACTATCTGTGCTTGCCAACCAGGATATCCGGCTAGCCGACTCTCACTCCCGGTGAGGTGCCCTGCCTGCACGAAAAAGTTCGAGCGTAGGGATTTCACTCCCACTCACTCCCGTGTGCTGCTTTTCAGGGCACAGGTACGACCTCAAGACTCCAGTTTCAGCCCACAGAAAGGCCTCTGACTCTGCCCCTTTGTCTGTTAACACAGGCGCCCACTCTCGGGGGAATCTCTCACCCAATCTCCATGCTCGCTGACCAGGATATCTGGCCAGCAGCTTCTCACTTCGGGTGAGGCGCCCCGCCCGCACGGAAAAGTTCGAGCGTAGGGAATTTTGCTCCCACTCTTCCCCGTGTACTGATTTTTGTGGTGCAGGGGCAACACTGAGATTCCAGTTTTTGCCTACACAAAGGCCTCTGACCCTGTCCCTCTGTCCAGTAACACGGGTGCCCACTCCCAGGGCTCTAGGAGGAATTTCTCATCCACTATCTGAGCACGCTGACCAGGAGATTGGGGTGGATGGCTGTCCCAAGTGCCTTTCTTTGTCTGGATTTGGCGTGAGCATTAGCTTGTGTTGACTGGGTTGCCACAAGCACAGTTTTTCCTAGGCTTGGATGTCCGTGCCACAGCCTGGTTTGGACGTTTGTGCCGCAGTCTGGTTCTACTCACACACTATGCCCACCTTAGCTCCTATATTCTCAGTTCCCAGTGCAAACAACCCTTATTTAAGTTAGTGAGGAAGGCGGAGTGTTTCTTGCTCTTTATTTCCTTCGGGGTTGATTTTATATTTAGTCAATTTTTCACTCAATCATACCTTTGCGTTTAGTGTGGAACTTCTGGAGACTCCAAGGATAGATTTTTCTGTCTCTAGTTGAAGATCTTGTTGAATTTTGGGGGAGATTTATCAGTATCACTCCTTACGGTGCCATTTCTCTGACCTGTTTATTCCCTTTGTTCTTGGATTCAAGACTTTTAGAAACTCTATTTTCTCCCTTGCCAATATTCCCTTCTGTTGGTACCTACTTCTTATCTTGTGTCCTCTATAGTCAAACACCCTTTATTCTGGGTGCTAGTTAATTATCTGACTTATCTTTCTTGCTTTTATTAGTGCTCTAATTCTTGAATTTTCCTGGAACAGTTTCAATTTTGTAATAGGTTGCAGTGACCAGAACTTTGAATTTCTGGATAGTAAGGGCAGTCTGAAATATCTTGACTGGGAATCCAGGCTGTCTCTATCAGTTTCCATACATTGATCAATGGCTAAATTTAACAATGAATTTGCCACAATGGCTAAAAGCTTATTCAATACAGAAAGGGGATTCAAGAGAAAGAATTAAAACTCTGCTAGGAATAATCAATGCACATATTGCAATAGGAAATATGCCCAGGAAAGTGTTTCTCCAGCCTCTGGGGGATGGGCTGGCAAGTAAGCAATTTGGGTGAGAGAAGAGTGGAAGACAGAACTGGGACGTGCTGTGTGCAGAACAGGGGGAGGGAAGGGTGCTAGAATAAGGGTGAGGTGATTAGAGGAAATATAGAGTAGAAACTAGTTTCAAATATCCACCTATTGACCAAAAGAAGAATTGCTCATTTGGAAAATACAGGGTAGATATAGTTTTAAAAATTAAAACTTTGCTTTAGAAAAACCTTAGGAAAAAAGGATTTAGAAATTAACAAACCACGGGTGTAGATCTTGCTAATTATTAGTTCCTTGAAATAAATTGCAATTCCAAAATTAGTAATGGAATCATGAATAGTAGAATTATAAGAAATAGAAATTATCAGACAGGCCCTCCAATGGTGTAAAAATTAGAGAAAGGTTTCAACACTCTCCTGTGGGACCAAGGTGGGTGTTGGGTCCTCTCAAGTTCTCCCAGTTCCTTTATGTGACATAACTGTTATCTGATGAGCCAGGCTTGAAGTTCATAGAAAAGACATGCTGCATTAGCCATAACATTAAAAATTGTTAAAAGAATCTTCAGGGGTCAGTGTAATGGCGTGGTAGGAAGCGATACCAATAAATCTCCCCCAAAACTCAACAAGATCTTCAACCAGAAACAGAAAAACCTATCCTTGGAGCCTCCAGATGTTTCACAATACAACTGAAGGTATGGTCGAGTGAAAAATTGGCTAAATATATAACCAAACCCCAAAGGAAATAGGGAGTAAGAAATGCTCCGCTTTCCTCACTAACCTTAACAGGGCGGCTTTCATTGGGAACTGAGAATATAGAAACTGAGGCAGGTAAAGGGGGTGAATAGATCCAGGCTGCAGCACAAACGGCTGAACCAGGCTGTAGCATTGAGATCCAAGCTGAGGAAAAACTGTTCCTGTGGCAACCCAGTCTATACAAGCTAAGACTCGTGCCAAACTCAGACAAAAAAAGACAAGCAGGGCAGCCATTTACCCCGATCTCCTGGTCGGCGTGCACAGATAGTGAGCGAGAGATTTCTCTGACTGCCTCAACAGTGGGCGCTCGTGTTATCCCACAAAGAGGCAGAGTCAGGGGCCTTTGTGTGGGCCAAAAGCGGAATCTCCGGGCCGCCCCAGTGCCCTGAGGGAGCCACACACAGGGAGGGAGTGAGAGCCAATTCCAACGCTGCAACTTTTCCGTGCGGGAGGGGTTTCACTCAGAGGGTGAGACTGCTGGCCTGATACCCTGGTCTGTGCACAGATAGTGAAAGATTCCTCCAAGTGCCTCAACAGTGTGCGCCCGTGTTACCCCACAGAGGGGCAGAGTCAGGGGCCTTTGTGTGGGCCAAAAGCAGAACCTCAAGCCGCCCCAGCACCCTGAGGAAGCCTCACACCGGGAGGGAGCGAGAGCCAATTCCAACGCTGCAACTTTTCTGTGCGGGAGAGGGTTTCACTCAGAGGGTGAGACTTTCCAGCCTGATATCCTGCTCTGCACGCACAGATAGTGAGCGAGAGATTCCTTCGAGTGCCCTGGCAGTGCGCGCCCATGTTATCCCACAGAGGGGCAGAGTCAGGGGCCTTTGTGTGGGCCAAAAGTGGAATCTTGAGCCGCCCCAGAGCCCTGAGGGAGCCACGCACCAGGAGGGAGTGAGAGCCAATTCCAATGCTACAACTTTTCCGTGCGGGAGAGGGTTTCACTCAAAGGGTGAGACTTCCGGCCTGATATCCTGGTCTGCGCGTGGATAGTAAGCGAGAGTTTCCTCCAAGCGCCCCAGGAGTGGGTGCCCACCTGTGTTATTGGACAGAGTGGCAGAGCCAGAGGTCTTTGAGTGGGCGGAAGCCCTGCCTGATTACGCTAGCAGCTCTGACTGACTGAGCCTTACCCAGAGCCCTGTGCAGAGTGGGAATAGAGTGGGGAGTGGCCAGGTCTTTGAGCCTCTTACTATCCAGGCAGAAGCAGCAGCAACCCCATAGCTGGATTATCAGGCTACTAATTGAGGAAGGAAAGACTAGGAGAGAGGCTCCAGGAACATGGACTCTCTCACTGTCAGAGCCTATAAATGCTAATGAGCCTCCACTGCCAACGAGCCTGAAGCACAATACATGACATCACCATAGAGACTTATCAACTGCAAACCTCTACCTGAGCATGCCAAAGGGGCAGAACCCAGGGTACAGAGCCACCTACCAGGAAGAGGGAGAGAAAAGAAAAAGCAAGAAGGTAACCTCTCAAAATCAAGAATAATCCACAGACTTTATAACCTATCCCATTTTATTATATTTATTCGTTTCTTTCTTTTATCTTCATTCTTTATTTTTTCTTCTTTTTTTCCTCCTCCAATTTGGTTGCTTAACTCTCTGCCGGCCTTATTCTCTCCTCTCCTTGAACTACACTACCCATAAGTGTTACATCTCCCATTATCTTTTCTTTCCTCTTCCTTTCTCTCTTTGAGGGTTGCACTCCAAAACCCTTAACTCTCTCTCTCTCCTCTTTTTTCTTTTTTCTTCTTTTAGTGGTACCCTCTTTTTTTCTCTCTCTCTCTTTCTTTTCTCCCTCTATATTAGTTTCTTCCTTTCTCCTTTACGTCTCCTCTCATTCAAACCTCAATAACAAACAAATTATCTTATCTGAGACTCAAACTTATGTTTGTGGATTTTGGGGTTTTTTTACTTCACCTTTTTAACTCACTAGCAGTGCTCCCATCCCTGGATCTCCATTTTATCTAGTTGTTGTTCCACTAAATACAATAGTAATTCTTTAATACCCCACCCCCATTTTCCTGTTTCCCTCTTATTCCTCTCATCATAACTCTTAGTCAACCAACACCTAAAAGCAAATCATTTTATTCTTGACACAAATATTTTCCTTATTTGCTTTTTGTGGGTCCATACCCCCGTTTTTTCTGTTGTTTTTCTTCTGTTTTTTTTGGGGGGGTTTTGCCCCTTTATTACTTCTCCCCAACTCAGGCCCTCCAGTACAGGCATTGTTTGTTCTATTTAGTACAATATAACTCACAGTTTACCACAAGGTTTTCTCAAGAAAGAGGGGAGAGAAGAGGAAAAAAGGAGGGAGGGAATAATTTCCTTTATTTTTAATTTTTAATTTTATTTTATTTTTCTTTATTTTTTTAAAAAAAACTTCAATTTTTATTTTAATTTTTGTAACTTTTTATTCTTTATTAACTATCATTAATACTATCAACAAAATCACCTTCAGATGCCATTAAGGAAGAGAAAATAGAATATCATGGATACAAAAGAAAGAGAGGTAACACAGATAGATGAGGAAAAATCTATGGAGAAAAAATTTAATATATTGGAAAACCTGGAGTTAAATGACAGAGAATTTAAAATAGAAATCCTAAAAATACTCAGAGATATACAAGAAAACACAGAAAGGCAATTTAGGGAGCTCAGAAAACAACTCAATGAACACAAAGAATATATTTCCAAGGAAATTGAAACTATAAAAACAAATCAAACAGAGATGAAAAACTCAATACACGAGCTGAAAAACGAGGTAACAAGCTTAGCTAATAGAACAGGCCAGACAGAATGTAGGATTAGTGAAATAGAAGACAAGGAACTTGAGGCACAACAGAGAGAAGAGACCCAAAAATTAAAAAAAATGAGATAGCCCTACAGGAATTATCTGACTCCATCAAAAAGAAGAACATAAGAATAATAGGTATATCAGAAGGAGAAGAAAGAAAAAATGGAATGGAGAACATACTCAAACAAATAATAGCTGAGAACACCCCAAACCTGTGGAAAGAATTAAAGACTCAAATTTAAGAAGAAAACAGAACTCCAAGTTTTCTTAACCCCAACAAACCTACTCCATGGCACATCATAATGAAATTGGCACAAACCAATGGCAAAGAAAAAATTCTCAAGGCAGCCAGGGAAAAGAAGAATACAACATATAAAGGAAAGCCCATTAGATTATCATCAGATTTCTCAACAGAAACTCTACAAGCTAGAAGAGAGTGGACCCCAATATTTAAAGTCCTGAAAGAGAAGAACTTTCAGCCATGAATACTATACCCATCAAAGCTATCCTTCAAATATGAAGGAGAAGTAAAAACATTCACAGACACAGAAAAGATGAGGGAATTTATCATCAGAAAACCTCCACTTCAGGAATTACTAAAGCAGGTACTCCAATCAGATACAAAGAACAACAAAAACAAAGCCACAAGTAAAAGCTCCAAGAAGAACACAATAAAACCAAATTTAAACTGTGACAACAACAAAATGAAAAGGGGAGGAGAGGATAGAGACTAACAGTAGCAAAGGAGAAAGGAGTACAAAAGTACTCACAAAATAGTGCACTAAAATGAACAGGGTAGGAACCCTTTTAATTATTAATGGTAAACACCACTGAAAAAACCACCACAGAAGCACATGATTTAAAAAAGATAGCAACAGAGGAAAGATGTATGAAATACAACCAAATAAAAACAAAAGATAGAAAGATGAAAGAGAAGGATCAACAAGAC